>NC_056736.1:243441577-243741577 GCF_019279795.1 Protopterus annectens | reverse complement strand
GCCATAACACAAAGCTTGTTCTGTGGATCTTTACCAGCAATTGTTGTGGAATTGCATTACATGACTGTGATAAGAGAAGCAGCCATTCTAGCAGCAAATAATGCTATTGAGGCACTTTACAACCCCCACACAGTATCATAGCAGGGCAAACACTGGCATATCTGATTGGGGCATAGGCCATACTTCCTGATTGTGAAACATATTTTAGCTGTATCCCCCTGAATCCCTCTGAAAAGTACTGACGTCAGTCAGAGAGGTGTTGCAATACACAATGAATAATCACAATAATAACAGTAGACACCGCTTGTACTTCATAAAAGGAGTACAAATCCACATGCACTGCTTCACTCAAGTCTACACTTACTGTCTCTATTAGTTGGAAGGTGTACCTCACATTTAACTACCTATCCCGGACTCCAAACAAATATGTATCTGAGTGTTTCATAGGCCTGGCAGAGGCACAAACACACAGGCATATCAACTCATCTACTGTTACACACTCTGCAAACAGCTTTGTGTGGACTTCCAAAAGCATACCCTTATGTAGGAGTACAACACAGAAATACCAAAGGATCTAGCCATGTACTGGTAGCAACTGACTGTAACAATGCCATTGTACCAGTGCTGAAAACACCTGTGGGTTGCACAGACAAAGAATAACAGGCTAACATCTGTCTACTATCTGGATAGGTTCACAGTTGGGACCTATGCAGACAGACCACCTGCCTTGATAAATCAACAGGTACACACCAATCCATTAAGTTCAGTAAGACAACACTCACACAATAAGACGTAATGCTCTCTGTATGTATGCACCCCCCCCCCCATATTTTAAATATACGTGTGTTTAGGGTCAACCAAGGATGTAGGTAGGCATACTCAGTAGTGGAATTGTCCAGTTTACCTGAGACTCCTGTGCTAATGTCAACAATAAAAAGTACACAAACCCTGCAGAAGTGAGTACATCAGTATGCACAGTATAACAGTCCACAAAGAGTTAATGTATCAAACGAATACTTCTCAATAACTACTTTTGTATGGCAGTCAATTACATAAGTAGAAATGAAACTACATACTCACATATATCTTGTGTAAGCATTTGTAGAGTGACTTAAACATTACACTGATAGCTCTGTACTGGAAGTGGCAACAGTCAAGTCTGAGTACAACATGTACATCACTGTCTATACCTCTAGCTTCATATATAAGAAGTATACCAACCTACTGACTGAAACAACAGTGTACACAGCAAACAAGCATGGGCCCCATTCTGGAAATCTGAAAGGGTTATGCCTGCAAAACCTAGCATTTTATAGTATTGTGTTACTATGACAGTGAGTACTGCAATTACCACACAGCAGGCTGTATGCATTTACCAAATGCTGAGCACCAACTGGTGCAGAGGTCATCAAATGCACATGTGCTGATACCTATAAAAGCAGACAGTACTTGCTCTCCCCACATGCAATCATTACATTGCACCTGATACAGCTACACAGAACTTGTGTCTGAGTTTTCCAGGAGTTATTACTTAACGCAAACGTTTACTTGTAAGGATACTCTAGTGAATCATCCACCAAATAAATTAATTAAGTAAAAACAAAAAAACTTAATTAAAACAGAAAGGGAATTAAGTAGAAGATAACTCTACTTAGGCAACACCAAAAAAAAAAATTGTCCAAAAAAAAAACAGACGGACCTGAAATTGACAAACAGGTGTGCGACAGAAATGTGATCACCGGCAAGTAGTAGATGTTTATGAAGAGTACTGTAAATACTTTGAAACATGCATATGTGGCAGAAGTAGGTATGTATGCACTGATGCCATGCATGACTACAGCCATGGACAAATTTGTGTGTAGCTGTGTGCAGAGGGACAGAACTGTGACATATGTAGCTCAGCATTTAATGTCAAACATCCAATCATGTCATCTATGTTCTGTACAGTACTGTGTATAATGGCTGTCTGCGGGAGTAGTGCAAACAGCTATATAAACATGGATGTGACAGAGTAACACATGCATGACAGTCATATAATGTGCAGCTTAGCATTGACAACTGCTATACCAGGCTAGTATAGTAATGTAGCATTAGCAGCTATAAATACTCCATGTAATATTACTGCCATGCACACATGTGACAACTGTTCATGTTGTAGCAAGGCCCAACAGGTCATCCGTGAGGTCTACAGACGTACAACATTGTGTACCTTGTGTGTGTATGTCACACACATATGTAGAGATAGTTATGTGTCAGATATATTAGCATCTTAACATGTGCATAGAGCAAGGTACATACTGCAACTGTCTGTGAAGGGTGGACATATATATGTTGGTGAAGGTTGTTATGTGCATATTTTCATGTAGGTTGTAGTGTGTGGCAAATAAGATAGCAATTAGTGCTGGTATATGACATGTGGTGTTTAAATGCTGTGGGTATGATTTGCTAAGTTTATAGTCTTCCAGACAGGGAGTCCTGCTAAAGATACATGGCCTGAGAATACCCTCAATGCATTCTGCACAAGACTGTGCAAAATTGTTACATAACTGTATCTCTCTCAACCCTTGCATAATTGATATTCCCACCATGAAAGGTGGACTGTATATGTGTCTCCATGTAAATCTCTATGTACACCAATGGATGTTTATGTGTATGCTCAAGCTCAATGTAGTAAATGTATTGCCATCCCTTTTGTTAAAAACCCTGTACCCATTAACTACCACATAGGTGGTAGTCTACTCCACACCAAAACTGTGATAAGAGACCACAGGACATAGGTGAACAGTAGTATCCCTTTTAACAATCACAGCGCCACACTGATCATGTAAACCATGTATGGTTCACATGTCATCACAAAAGGTGTGTCATACATGGAATGAGAGGTCATTGTTCCACTCTACTCATCAGTCATAACACCCATCATAGAGTACAATGAGCATTTTGGTATGTACCTCAGAAGACATCTACAACAACTGTAGACACCAGGCACAAACACCACAAAGAGTATTACCAGACTCATACAGATGCCCTATGCAGACTGTCTTATAAAACCACAGCTACACTGTGTCACATACCACACACCCAGAGCCAACCTCTGCCTAACATACAAAGCTATGCCAAACCCACAGCTGTTGGACATGCTCCATGTCAACAGATCTAAATCCCTACAAGCTACACACTGTACTGATCTAAACCTTGTAACGTCAAAAAGCAGAACATGCTGGAGTGGTACATGCTCATCTCAGACACATACCACACCCTGGAACTAACTACCTATCAAAAGCAAAGAATGGTCCTCATTAGCAGTCGTCATGAATAATCATGATGAATGGATGTGACATAGGAAATACAACCCGGGAATCACCTCTGTGGCTCTTCATGACAGAGGCACATGAACTTAAATTACATGGGTGTTGAAGGGCAGGGTACCATATGGCTAGGCTTCTATAGGCCCTACGCCTAATAGCCTATGAGCTACCTATGACCTGACACACACACGCATGTACATGTTGCATTAATTGCTATGTGAAGTTGACTGAGTGTGATGGTGAATTTGTAGGTGAATGTGTCAATGTTGTCTGTATGTGTGATAGCCTAGTGGGTAAATGTTTATATCATGGTATGTAGTGTTCGAGCTGTGATCCCCGCAAAAGATATGTATGCTATTGCTAGGCAGCAAAAGCAGTATGGTATACGGTCTGACAGAGTCCCATGGTGTTGACTGGAGTGTGCCATTGTAGGCTAAAGTGGTACATGTATGCTCATTGATTGTTGACACTAGTGAATACAAATCCTGTATGTACTGTAGTACTGCCTGAAGCAGTAGGCATAAACAGCACAGTATGGTGTATATCCACATTGCTTTGAAACAATGTTTTGTTTGTTACCTGTAGTCCACACACATTACATACCTCAGGCAGAAGGTTTTGTAAGTGCTGACACACAGTACTGTATGGTACATAGGTAAAGCTCATCTGGGTTGCCATTCCTTTGTGTCTTGTAGGTATGTCTGATGTGTGTGTGGGTATGCATGTAACATGGCCTGGGTCGTATGTGTGTTACAGGATATAAGTGCATATCTAGCAACATGTATAGTGTAGTACAGCAGTATGCCACCTATACTGATGAATGTGCACATATGTTACTTAGGGGTTTGCTATCAACAAGTAGTGTGGTGTACTGGTAGTACTGTAACTGTACTTTACAATCATTTTAATGGATGACAATTTTCTGTATGCATTAGCTTCATATAAACCTCCTATGGCTAGGTGGTGCATTGTGTCACATACAGCGTGCCATGTGCTGTTGTATAGTCTTACATACTGGTTTCACTTTGTTGCTGTGCAGAACATGGTTTAATATATAGAACGTGCCAGGCACTGTCAGGCAGTTGTGGGCTGAGCACTGATGTGTGGGATTAAAAGTGTGTATCTACTGACAGCCAATAGGTTGCTAAATATGTAATTTCATTGATATCTGTACTTTAGACTGTTAAGTGTGCCACAAGACTTGCTCACAATACTTGTCTTATTTGCTTCCAGGAACATGTCCCATCATCGCAACCCTGCCTATTCCCCTGAAGAGGAGGAAGTAATCATATCCACACTAGTACAACATCACACCCTGCTGTTCTCCAGAACCAGCCAGGACCAGCATGAGCATACTGCACTGTGGCAGGATGTTGTCCGTCGGGTTAATGACGTAGGCATGCATAACTGGACTTATGAGCAGGTACGCCATCACTGCAGTGATTTAATCAGACATGTCCAGCAGCATGCCTCTGATGTCCGCAGATAACAGCTTGCAACAGGTGGTGGTGCAGCATCACACCCGCCCCTCACCAGAGTGGAAGAGCTGCTCCTCAGCGTGGTGGCTCCTGGCCAACCACTACAACAAACATGTGTCATTATGGAGGCCGGAATCACCCAGCAAGTTGACTGGGAGTGTACAGGTAACATGCCATATCTGTAGACTACTGTTAGCTCAATTGTTAGATCATGCATATGTCAGATGTGTGCTGTGTATTTGGAAGATGTGGAGTCTGGTGTTGTGCAATACTGATAATTTTGAACATAATCTGTATGCCTGTGACTGTCAACTGTTGTACTACTGTAAAATTGCAAAGTCACAGCAGCAATGCCACAGTTGTTGACACTGACAAACTGTCTCATATCATTGTAAGTCCCTCTTGTGTGACAGCAAGACAGCAGACCCATGCTGGAGAGTGTTCTACATTTCATATGGCAAATAAAATGTGCATGTCATAGGTGGGTTTTAGGCCATTTACACATGCACAACACCTACACATAATGCATGCTCTGCAAGTTTCCTGTGGGACTATGCACATCCCAGTAGAATGGGTGGCTGCCTCAAACACATGCTATACACAGAGCATCAGAAACCATTGTGGTACACTGTAGTGGATATTGTATAGGCAGATTCAATACACATGCACACGACATACACCACCTTGTCATACGCAGTACATGTCAATATCATACACATGGCGTATGTAGACACCTGCTGTAAGATCAGGCTCCAGTATCTCAAATGTCATCCACACAGCACACATGCTATACCTGAGGGGTAGAGGCCTATCTTGGGGCATTGCAAAACTCTTCAACAAACAAGGCATTCATGTTAGGCAATGCTCCCTATCGAACACCTTACATACCCATGTAACAACTGCCTGTGAAATGGTTAGTGTAGCCACAGCGCAGCAGTTCTGGTACAGCAAGATAGTTGCCAGTGTGGCACACAATAGTGGCCTTGAGTGACCACATGATGCTGCCTGATGATGGCTCATGGTACTACACTACATCCAGTTACAGTAACTACAGTACAACACATAGCATTCATTGCTATACATCTGACAATTGTGTGCATCCATCCATAGTATGTATACCTGTGAGTGATGGTGCACAGGACATTGCAAAGCATGTAATACTTGCACAGCAATGTTGTGTCCGTGTACACATTGTGTTCCAGGGTGAGGCCAATCACTGAAAAACACACATGCATAAAACAGATGTATACTGTTATTAACAAGGACTCTCTACACTCGCACTGCATGCTGTTGAGCAACACTCATCTTGCATGCTGACACATGTGATAGGACTCTTTGGCTTGTGATACTGTACTCCACCATCAACCACTAATGGGTATGTTCTGTATTGCTGTTGGTGTGTGTGAGAGTGTGTGTGTGTGTGTGTGTGTGTGTGTGTGTGTGTGTGTGCATGTGTGTATGTGTGTGTGTGTCTACTTTAGCAGGTAGTGTATTTGTGTTCATTTGTGCATGTGTTCATGTGTTCATGTGTTCATGTGTGCATGTGTTCATGTGTCCATGTGTCCATGTGTGCATGTGTGCATGTGTGCATGTGTTCATGTGTGCATGTGTGCATGTGCACATGTGTTCATGTATGCATGTGTGCATGTGTTCATGTGTGCATGTGTGCTAACATCATGTACAGATTGTAAAGTGTGTTTCCTGTCTCCATCTCACAGGTGCTGAGGTTGTATTGGTTGAGTGCAGAAGGGAACCTGAAGACACTGCCACAAATAGTGGAGATGATGAAACATGTGTTGTGGCACAGGCAGGTTTGACAGGGTCTGTTGTTGTTCTGCCAATCGACAGTACACAGCTTTCCACACCATCTATGCACACATTCATACTGCCAATACATCCCTCATCACCAATGGCCTTAGCTGTGGGACAGCATACAGTAGGCATTGACCAGGATAGTGTGGTATCTATGGCACATGCAATCCCTCACAGCAGCCATACCCAGAATCCTGGGATGGTACCACACAGGCAGATGTCCAGGGGTTCTCATGGGAGCACCGCTGGTCATAATGCCCTTGGCAGATGTGCCCACATAGGTCTTACAACCTCAGGTATGTTCAGGCTGTTACGCAGGCACAGGCACGTATTGAACGGTACACCAGACAGGGACTGAGGGCGCATAGAGCCCATAACATTGCTATCAATGACAGTATCCATGACCTTGCGGGTGCACTGTGTCACTACACCGAGGTCATTGATATACCTTGGGGGGAGACATTAGATGTCCTCTGCAATGTAATGTCCATGTGCCAGGACAGTACAAGATGGTCGAGACATCGACGTGGATGTATGCCAGCAACATCATCGGCCAGCAGTCATCATGGACGACACACATGTCACAGCCGCTCCCGTAGTGGCAGTACCAGCCCCATCAATGTTGGAGCAGGGCTGTCAATAGACCATCAAAGAAGACCACTTGCATGTGGCTCTGGCCAGTCCCAGCAGGGACATGGGTCCAGTTGACATGCCTCTGCCTCTGATGATAGTACCCAGTCTGGCTTAGTACCCGATACTGTCTGTTGCACCCCTGCCAGGCACAGGTACTCTGTCCGTGGCCAGAGACGGTGATCTGTACAGCCTGGCAGGTACAGTCTGTGGCTGCCCCACAACCTCCTGTATATGGCAGCCACATGGTGGAACTGTGTGCCTGCAGACACACACACATAATACAAACAACTAGGGCTAACACATACACCCATCATATCAACATTGACCTATGCTGTACTGTTGTCCCTCACACACACACACACACACACACACACACACACACACACACACATACATGTTGACTGGATGGGTCAATGTCGGGCTCTGGCAAACGAACAACACACCCTGTACATATGATGACACTTTGCCACCTCCGGTCATCTGTAACATTGGAACAGGCTAACATGGTGCTGATGCACAGGGTGACTTTATAGCAGTGTAGCAATGTTTGCATGTTGTCAACAGTACAGTGTAATGATATCACTGTAGGTATATCTGAGCAGGCATGATGCATTAAAGCTATAATAAACAATGTAGTATTGTTTACAACAGTGTTAATTCCAAAAATGCATTGTCCGCCCATGTGCCACTTGGTTGATGTGTGTAGATTTGGCAGCATGTGTTGGTGAGTGGACAGTATGTGTGTGATGTGTGCAGTACAGATTTGCAGGTGTACATTTGTGAACATGGTGGAGGTGCACTGTCTGTATGTACGTGCATAGTGGACACATGGGAAGGGTGACATGTCCTGTATTACACAGTGTCAAATCTTCATTGTTTCTAATGGTGGCCAGTATGCATTTTAATTCACATACATTTTAACTTGGCTACACATGTGTGTATGACATGGTTTGACACTATGCTGTGGGTGATACTGTTACTATCTGTCATTGGTTTGCATTCTGGTAGTGTACACAACCTCAACAGCCTGACCACGACCAATCGTTAGATGATGTCTTGATTTCACACAGATGTAGAGAACTCAGTAGCATTTGGATCCGTCCGGTACTGTACCACCCATTCCTGGGACCACTCCTGTCTGGCATATAGCCCTCTTAGATACAAGCAAACACACTAGGGATATGTCCGTCCACATCTGGAAATGCATACAGTGGCATACAATGCATTCTCCGGATGAGACACTTATCCTCCACAAGGGTATTATACAGGCAGATACCCATTGTCCAACCCATGCTGTAAAGCTGTAAGCCAAATATAGCATAGTCAGTCACATTTGTTAAACATAGTATCCCGACAGTACCACATAGGTAGTAGCCCCAAACATGTAGAACGGGTACCGATGTGTACATAGAACCTAGTGTTATGTCATCTGTCCTTTGGTATTCACATTTCCATAGGTATTCTGAAGTCCCTCGGTGTATCACATAACCAATAAGGGGTCTGTATGCATATCCACAAAGTTGTTGTACACTTATAATGAATGTCCATTATTGACAGACTTTGTTGTGTTTGAACATGTCTGAAATATACCCAAGGCATGAACCCTCACTCACACTATTCTATAGAAACTGCCATGGGTGTGTGTGACACAGATGACATAGGCCAAAGATCACTACAGTGGCTGGCCTTGTCACAAACATACATATGTGACGGAAGGTCTGAGAAGCAGCAGCACAATCTGTCATAGGTGACAGATGTGTTCATGTAGAAAGCAGGTTTCACACATATGAACTAATTGAGGTCACATGTACATATATGTATTTGCCACACAGATACCTGAAGTGTGCAATGTACATACTGTTGTTATACTGATATGTCATACAGTAGTAAAAGCTAAACACACAACACATTGCCCAACAGTATCACACACACACACACACACACACACACACACACACACACACACACACACACACAGCAATTGCAGGACTCAAACCCCTACCTAACTATTTTATGATACTAGAGAGTGACGCATTAACACCACGCTCTATATGCTTGACTGGGGGGGGGGGGGTTCATTTCCACTGCTATATTTGTAGGATGCTGACATCATCAGACTTGCCAAACAGGAATGTAACACTTTTAAGGTGTTTTCCTAGTCTCCAAAAAGGGCAACACTCTCAGGGAAAATTACACAGACACATACCCCCACACACAAACACACACTCAGCAATTGCAGGATTCAACCCCCTACCTAACTAGGTTGTGATACTAGAGAGATATGCATTAACACGATGCGCTATATGCTTTAGTGGGAGTTTTCATTTCCAGTGCTATATTTGTAGGTTGCTGACATCATCAGACTTGCCAAACAGGAATGTAACACTTTTAAGGTGTTTTCCTAGTCTCCAAAAAGGGCAATACTCTCAGAGGAAATCACACAGACAGATACCCCTCCACACACACACACACACACACACACACACTCAGTAATTGCAGGACTCAAACCCCTACTTAACTAGGTTATGATACTAGAAAGATACACATTAACACAACGCACTATATGCTTTACTGGGGGTTTTCATTTCCAAATCCATATTTGTAGGATGCTGACATCATCAGACTTGCCAAACAGGAATGTAACACTTTTAAGGTGTTTTCCTAGTCTCCAAAAACTGCAATACTCTCAGAAGAAATCACACAGACACATAACCCCACACAAACACACTCAGCAATTGCAGGATTCAAACCCCTATCTAACTAGGTTATGACACTAGAGAGATATGCATTAGCACAATGCGCTATGTGCTTTATTGGGAGTTTTTATTTACACTGCTATATTTGTGGGATGCTGACATCATCAGACTAGACATGGTAATGTGTGTGCACTTAGATTTATGCAATCCCAGGACTGAGACATGGGGAACAGCAGGAGTTACCAGCTTGAACAGGACTCCACAAATCTTACCTTGTGTGATCTATCTGTGGCCCAGTTGCCAATCCATCCGATGATAATACATATTTATGCACAGGTTATTGATTTTGTGGATACAACGTGTCTGGGATGTTAGAAAAGACCTATTCATAGTGTATGTGGGATGTGTGTAGCTCATTTCATTTATGAGTGTCCTGGGTGGCTGCCTTGCAAACAGTCTAGCAGGTTTGGGAAACATGATCTGCCCATGACCAGTCCAAAGTTTGTAGGGCTGTGTGTTTATAGGCTTCCAATAGCTCTGTTTCTGACTTCAATCCTGATGGACTCCATGGCCTTGCAGATCAGAATTCATCGGCTTATAAGACTATAGTTCCCATGGTCTGTTGTGCACCAACACTTGTGTAGTGCGCCATATGTTGCTGTAACCCATTCAACAGTTTCATATCCTGTAGAGAGGGTGAGGCTCAACAGACTGTTCAGGTACAGGCTCTGTTTGTTCTGCAGTTCACTTACGAAATATATAGGGGCACAATGTAATCCAATTGATGCCATGTTTTCAGCTTTGGAAGGATCTGTTTACACATTCTACATGTGATATCTCATGGTATGATGATAGGGCCTTTTGTCAGTGGGAGGTGGGTATGTATGTATGGGCCTGTCTGACAGGATGTTGGCATTGTCAGTCATTTACAGTTGGCCCTGACTCAGGACATATATGAGTGTACATTGCTATTTATGACATAGCTGAGGGTAGTGTCATGGTTCTGTATGGACTCCTTCACAGATAATCTTTCCGTGACCTGGATTGGATAGTGTTTGCAGTGCACATTGCTTATTGATGATACTGATTTGTTTTTTTTTCTTTGCTTTTCAACTTTCTATGACCAACCTAAGTATCTGTAGTACATATTTGATCATGACAGGGTTCCAATATATTATGTATGTGTCTGTTGTCATATCACTGTGTGCACAAGTCAAGATTGGTGAATTGTGAGAGGTTCCTGGGTTAACACATGCAACTACCAGATATGTGTGGCCCACTGCTGTAGTCAGACATGGCCTACGTGTGTGAGCATGCCCAGTTTGGCCTTTCAGTATGTTGTTGCCTGACATTTGCCTCATTTATTCAAGTGTGTGAGCATGCCCAGTGTGATCTTTCAGTATGTTGCTATGTGAAGTCCACTACATTTCTTGACGTGTGTGAACATGCCCGATATTAACATTTATACTATACATGTGTTGTAAATCGAGTTGCATTTTTAATGCAGGGCTCACCTTTGTGTCATAACTCTACAGGGGTTATGTTGTGCCCGCGGAGTTTCCAGGAGACACTTTACATAGACTTATCAACATTTATTCCTACAGGCTGACTAGTGTAATACTGTCATGGTTTAGTGGTTCAGTACTATGACTATAGAGGACAGTATCCTGAGTTTGAGGACTGTCACTGCTTCATATTATCATACTGGGAAGACCAGACTGCTTAAGGAACAGTAAAGCAAATATGACCATGTTTACCTGCTTTTGCCCAACTTTGACCAAACTTGGACAACATTGCTCAACATTAACCAACATTGCTGAACGCTGCCCAATATTGCTCAACATTGCCCAAAGTTGTGCTACTTAGTGTGTTCAATTTTGTTTATGTATACTAAATAGTGGTAAAAGCTGTTTAACACTGCTTTATATTGATTAACACATGGCAATCATGCCTCAGGTGGTGCTGCAGGGCTGCCTATGTGAGATGCACATATTACACTCCCTATACATGTTTGAAAACAGGTAGTGTCAAGTTAGGCATCCCTTTTACTATATGTGTGAGTCAGAGAGAGGTATCATTTTCAGGGTTCCTACTGAGCCAGTGTATGTGCTATGCATTGCCTCTTTGCCACGGCAAAAGCATACTGGGTGCACCTCCATCTGCCTACTGGGGCAGGCTCAGGTTGTTCCTCTTCCGAGTCACGCTCTGCCTGTGATGACCTTGGCAATGGTGGGGGGCTGTTTGGCCTGGCCCTATGCTGCTCCTGCTGCAGCTGTTTTTGCAGGATCATATTATGTAGCATAGCACATACCATGACTATTTGGGTACATGTAGTTGGTGAGTACTGCAAGGCTCCACCAGATGTGTCCAGGCACCGGAACCGTGACTTGAGCAGCCCAAACCCACGCTCGATTACATTTTATGTTTGTGCGTGTGCCTCATTATGGCGTTCCTGTTCAGGTGTATGTGCATTTCTGATGGGTGTCATCAGCCACGACTCCAGTGCATATCCAGTATCCCCCACTAGCTGACCATGAGGGATGTCCCCATTGGCAAATGTCTGGTACAGCTGTGTCAGATGCCAGATATGGGAATCATGGTAGCTTCCAGGGCAGCCAGCACACACATTCATTATTATGCCCTGGGCATCACACATGACCTGGCAGTTGATGGAGGAGAAACCTTTGCAGTTATAGTAGACCATACCCCACTCACCAGCTGGTGCTTTGATGCGTATGTGCATGCAGTATATTATAACCACTACCTCAAGGTATTCCGCTATTTGCTGGAAAAGATGCATATTGCTGGCCAATACCTCACGGGAATTGGGGAAATATACATGATCACCAACATGTGCTGACATGGCATTCAGGAACTGGTGCAGTACCCTGGATGCTGATGCCTGTGAAATCCCCATCATATCACCAGTTGGTCTCTGGAAGGTACCTGTTGCTAGTATTCTTAGGCCAACACATACCTTGGTTTCCACTGGGATGGGTTCCCCTCTGTTGGTTCTGTGTGTGAGGCGTGGCGTGCACAGCTCAACAATTTGCTGCATGAGGTCTCTGGCCACTCTTTAATGCTCCACTATCTCCAGCTCATGTAGCCCCTGGTAGGTTACCCTAGGCCTGTACACTATTCTCCGTCTCCTCACTGTGCGTTGCTCAGCAGCATTCGCATTGTCACCACCCTCAGCATGTTGCATATGTTGCCTTATAACAGCAATGGTAGCCCCTATCATTTCTTTGTCTCAGTAAAGCTTTTTCAGTTTTCACTTCAATCAGCTTGCTGCAGTCTTGCAGTGTCTCTGAGAAAAACATAGTTGAAAGTTGTTTGCAGAGTTTTAAGTGATGGGCTGGGCTAGTGTACTGCCTGCGTAATTGGCTGATTCTGATTGTTTTCACCTGCTAGCTCTGCTACTTCTCCTTGGTTAACTTCCGACTATTTGTTGTGCTTCCTTTTCCCTTTCTGTTTCCACTGGGGGCAGCACTGCACAAACAAGAGCAAACACGTGCACACCAGCTCACACGTGCACGCACACATGCTTACACGGCCTAACACTTGCTGACTCTGGCTTAAACATGTGCACACAAGCACAAACGCGCTTACACAGGTTTCAACAACCTTACACTTGCTTACTCCGGCTTAAACACACGCACACAGGTGCACACGTACGCACACAGTCTTACTCTGTTTTACAGGTGCGCACACGTGCGCATACATGGTGCAGGCACTTCTACAAGAAACTTTAGTGTTGTCCACGGCATACACCTTCTATTGCTTGCCTTTGGCTGGGGTACCTGTTGACACGCCTCTTCCAGTGATGGGTAACTGACAGCAAACACATGCCACTCTGCTCCAATGAGCTTACATTCTTTCATACATACCCCCCTCATGATATCACCTATCTTCTACTCTGATACTCCCCTTATCCTACTCTTACACTCCACGGACTTTGCTTATTTGTCATGTGAAATTGTGATTCACTATCCTTACCCTCATTTGCATAAGATTGCCTACTAATACTTGGTTACATCTCTTAGAATGAGCTTATCCCCTTAGCAACCTCTACTCAGTAGCCATGTTGTCTTCAGCCTGCCATTCACTTGCATGGCAGATGTATATTTATCATAAAATGCCTATTTTGTGCTTTTTTTGGGGGGGTTTACAGAGCAGCACGTTTGCGCGATGCTGCGCTACGCTTAAACTTTGGAGATCGAGGTAAAGAAAAATTATTATTATTTTTTTTTTTTAAACAGATAGAATTGCAAATGGCCATATATTTGGCCATTGGCATGCTTCCTCAACTAGATGCATCATTTATTTGGTGCTGTCATGACTCCGTTTTGCTATTTGCAGAATGGTACTCAGTTGACAACCGAATACATTTTTGCACATAACACTACTCTTACTTGGACAGGTTAGGGTTTCCTGGATCACAAATTTACCTTATTTACATAACTTTCTGCAGCAAATGAGGTAATTTGCATATCCTAGCCCTGTCCATGTAAGAGGAGTTTTAGGAGCTCTCTTGCATGCCCCTGCCGGCTGTTCCTGGATCGCCCGGCAGACATGTTGGCTGCATGGAGTCTTACTCTACTCTTAGACTCTGTACAAACCTTCGTGAATCCAGCCCATCATGTTTACATACTTCTTTTCACAACTCTTGAATTCTTTAACATTTCAAAAAAAATGTTCTGCAGTTTCAGACTCTTTACACTTACTACACATTCTATCCTGTTTACTTTTGTATGCCATATTTGCTTTTATTGGTAATTTCCCTATGGACAACCTCCACAAAAAATCTTTACATTCTTTAATTATTTTATAATTTGTATATCTCATATTTATTGCTTTTTCATACTTATTTCTAACTCTTTTCATGGATAAACAAACTAAAGGGGCTAATTCAATAAGCCCTACATGGAGTGATTCTGCATTTAGGAATAGTGCCATGTACCGAACACAAAGTCAGGAGGTTGAGTGATCCAGGAAACAAGGCTGGGGGCATGCAAGAGCATCCCAGCACTGTTCCAACACGGAGGTGATGGCACAATGCAAATCGCCTCATTTTCTGGTGAAAATCATGCAAATGAGATGAATTTGCAATCCAGGAAGCAGACAGACATCCATGTAGGAGCCGTGTCTGCAGGAGAAATGTATGTGGTCACTAACCATGTACTGGAATTAAAAATAAAAATGGGGCTGTGTCAACTCAAATAAAAGCATGTTTTAGGTGCAGTAGGCATGCCAATGGTCAAAGCTATAGCCATTGGCATTTAAAAGTGTTTCAATTAGTGACTCGCAAACACAACAGATCATAAAAAAATTAAAATAGTAAAATATGACATATAAAGGTATATTGAAGTTCCCCATTATACTGGCTAGTAGGCAGAGGCATGCAATGGTAGGTTATAGTGGTTTCTAAGGACATAGGCTCTAGTCTAGTGCAGTAACTAGGGTATATGCATTAAGTGTATGTAAATGAGCTAAGTTTATTGAATAGCAAAATGGGCCACCATGTCCACAGGTACCTAACCGTGTAAGGGCTGCAACATGGTAGTGTAGGCAGAAGAGGCAGCTGTCATGAAAAGGGGGGGTGTCATGGTTTGTGTAAGCACATTGGAGCTCAGCAGCTCCTATTTGCACTCAACTAAGCAGGGGGTATGTGTCTTAGGCTGCTAAGCTGTGCTTAGCTGGTTAAAGAAATGCTGAGCGTGCTCATGTATAGGGGAGGGCCCTTTCTGATCTGCATTTTCTACACTAGCTCCACAGGTTTGTGCAGAGTGCCAAGGGCTTAGAAGTGGAGGAAATTGAAAAAAAAATAAAATAAAAGGAAATAGCTGAGAAAAGGCAATCAACTATAAATGACTAATAAACCCATTGCCACCCACACTGGCTCATTCAAACCCCTCAATAATGTACCTAGCAGGTGGAATGTATCTTTGTCAGCCAATCACACAGATGGCATCTGCAGCACTCCAATATAAAATATGCAGACACCCTTCAATCTGATTTTTCCCACATACTCTGTACCATTGGAGTACACACTTGGGAATTTTAACTGATAAAATGATAGGGGCTGCTGCTGCTTTGCTACATCTCTTCATGCTACAGGCTGAGGGCAGTGATGAGGTTGATGCTGACAACCAGCCCAGACTGAGGAGGAAAAGTGCTCAGACCCAGGGTAACCTTTCAGGGGCTACATGACATGGAGACAGTAGAGTGCTACAGGGTGGACAAGAGCATACTACAGCAACTCACCGAGCTCTGCCACCCTCACCTCAGACCCAGATCCAACAGAGGAGAACCCATCCCAGTGGAAACCAAGGTATGTGTAGCCTTAAGAATACTAGCTATAGGTTCCTTCCCAAGACCTACTGGAACATTATGGGGATCTTACAGGCATTTGCATTCAGAGTATTCACCAGTTCCTCGATGTCATGCGAACACATGCCAGTGAGCACATTTATTTCCCCAACAGCCCTAAGGAGGAAAGGACCAGCAATATGCATCTCTTCCACCATATAGCACACTTCCCAGAGGTTCTGGGTGCCATAGACTGCACTCATGTGCCCATCAAACAACATCGGATGTGGATTGTAGAGTCTACATCAACCGTAAGGGGTATCACTCCATCAACTGCCAGGTTGTGTGCAATGCCCTGGCATTATCATCAATGTGTGTGCTGGCAGCTCTGGCAGTTTTCTTGACTCCTGCAGCTAGCATGCCTCACAGCTGTATCAGACATTTGCCAAGGGGGACATCTCCTATGGATATCTAGTAGGGGATGCTGGTTACACACTGGAACCATGGATGATGACACCCATCAGAAATGCACACACACCCACTGAAGAACACCATAATAAGGCACACGCACAAACTAGGAACATTGTAGAGCATGTGTCTGGGCTGCTCAAGTCACGGTTCCACTGCCTTGACATATCTGGTGGAGCCCTGCAGTACTCTCCAGCCACATGTGCACACATGCTCATAGTATCTGCCATGCCACACAATATGATCCTGCTCATAGTATCTACCATGCTACACAATATGATTCTGCAGAAATAGCTGAGGCAGGAACATCATAGCCATGGGCGCTGGAACCATTGAGCGAGGGGGAGGAGGCATGCCCCCCCCACACACTTTTACAGTTAAAAAAAAAAAAATATATGGTAGAATGTTTCTTTACGGACCTGACATGGACTTGTCCATGCATCGCACGCTAATGTGAATTTAAAAGCACATGTAGGTTTAACTAGCTGTTCTGTTATACAGAGTTATGGCATTTTGTGTTTTCAAATGCAAGGTTCTTACCTTAGGTACCATGTTTTCTGTTATGCTGCCATATTCTGTTATTACTCTGGTTTTCTGTTGCCCCCACGGATGTTAATTTAACCAGTTATAATGCTCCCCACCCCGATTTGCTTCCATATGGTAAGGACAGTTGCTGATTCATGAACAAGATCCTTATGTGATTAACATTTAGGTACAGTTTTCTGAGGAGAGTTTTCTTTTATTGCTCTGGATTCTGCTTATGTGATTCACATTTAGGTCAGTTTTTTTTTTTTTTTTTTTGAGGAGAGTTTTCTGTTATTGCTCTGGTTTCTGTGTGTGTGTTCTTTTGCCTGTGTGTGTGTGTGTGTGTGTGTGTGTGTGTGTGTGTGTGTGTGTGTGTGTGTGTGTGTATGTGTGTGTTGTGCTGTGTGTGTGTGTGTGTGTGTGTGTGTGTGTGTGTGTGTGTGTGTGTGTGTGTGTGTGTGTGTGTGTGTGTGTGTGTGTGTTCTGCTGCCTCTGCCCCTCCCACAGCCCACTTGGCACAAAGTAGTTTCACATAACCTAGGGCTCCAGAAGGGAAGAAAGGAGGCAAGCATTCTTGGACCAGGGGAACAAGCTACTTTTTAAAACAGAAGACAGATAATTAGAAATGCATGGGAACCAACCATTTTTAGTTCATTTGCCACATTTAGCTATATATCTGAGAGATCAAGTTTGTTGTTTTCACAGGGAGGAACTGCTGGCAGAATGTTTGACAAGATTTCCTCCCATATTTTAACATTCATTACTTCTTTTTGTTAATATTTTCTTAAATTGATGTTTCAGTACAGACTAAAGATATATTGAAACCATTCTTAGTTAATAGTAAGGAACCTTCTCTGCCAGTCTTAATGAAAGTAGTTAACAAACAGTCTGTAACCTTTATTTGACTATATTAAACATCTCTTTGTAGGTTCTTTAATGTACTTTTATTTGTTAGACTGATGAACCCACCAAAAAACTACTAGTTTTTAGAGGTGACCTAGTTCCTTTGGCCAAGGTTACATTATTTGCAAGTTTACTTGACATATGGATAGAAATTGTAGAAATCAAAAAAAAAAATCTGAAGGACTGGATTCATTTGCAACTTAATATTTAAAGCTGTAGCAACAGTGTCTTATTTATGTTATTAATTGTGTTGACAGTGTTAGAAAATATATTAATGCAGTCAGCTATATCACTAACTCACAGATTTGGATTCCACAGCTTAAACTTGCATACTTTATGACTGAAGAGCTCATCACCAGAGTAGAGTTCTTTGGTCACACCTGAAAGAAAGCATTTGTACTTTGTGGTCTTAGACAGTTAGCAAAAGCTAAAATAAAATCAAAATAATTAAACCACCGATAAATTTAACAGTTGGTGTGTGTGTGTGTGTGTGTGTGTGTGTGTGTGTGTGTGTGTGTGTGTGTGTGTGTGTGTGTGTGTGTGTGTGTATGCGGGAGGATGTAGGAGTTAAAGAGAATGTGATAAATGTTTTAACCAGATTTTTAACCCAGAAAACACTAGAGTTCTTTGTTGCAGTAGAAGACTAAGTAAGAGAAAGCTAAAACTTTCCTTAGATTATTGACTAACAGTGATTGACGACATACGTTTCAAAAGTTGCAAGAATCTAAACATGTACATTTTATTCCTGTTTGTTTCATTATCACTGAGCATGGACAGTCAGGGTACAGGGTCATTGTTTATAGTAGCATATTTTCTGACTTTTCTGGTTATATTGATATTAATTTCACTTTTTAGTTTTATGCGTATGCAGTATAGACTATGAAAATGGAACTCATACACAGAGCAAATTGATATCAGGAAGCAGGCCTGGGTGGCCTTAATCCATAATAATCGTCCTGTCACATATTCTAGTACTTACAGACCAGTCAGACTCACAAATATATTGCTCAAGCTATTCAGATAGACATAAGAAACTACTTTTCTATAAGCTGCCTGCTACAGGGTTTTCAGAGCTAGAGCTCATTCATTTGTTTTTTATGAGTATGTCTGCTACCCTGGATGGTAGATTTCTCCATGCAGGTTAATTAGATCTGACTAAAGTATTCAACACTCTACTCTATGATGTAATCATGCATAAATTCAGGATTCTGAAGATAAATGAAGCCATAATAACTTGTGGCCACACATTTTCTACATGGTCATATGCAGTGTGCAAGAGTGTGAGGGCACCTGTCAGCATGGAGTCCTCAGAACTCTGTCCTGGGGCCATTCTTTTTTGGAATCTTTTTTCAGATGTCAGAACTGGCTTCACAGTCTAGCTCACCAGATATGCAGAGACTACAAGCTTGGGAGCATTATCCTTAATCCTACTAACATCACCTCCATTCTGTGAATACCTATCATTACACATGGATGTTGCAGTGCACCAGTGCTACATTGCCTTCAGTGTCAAAAAGTGCAGCTTTCTGGCATTTGGCAAAACCTCCCACTAGCTTTATACACTATTAATATGTAATAGCTAAAAGAAGACAAAATGTTAAAATACCTGTGGCCAAATACTTGATGACGAAATGTTAAAAAACTCAAATACCGGCACCTCCCATCAAAAACCAGACAACACATAAAACACAAAATCAGTGTGCCGCACAATCACAGCCCTTAAAGCGAAATAACATACCTAACACACTAGTAATAGGTGACTCTATAGTCAGGCACACTGATGTCCTACTCACTAGGTTAGACAAGGAGAAGGTTACTGTTAGCTGCCTGTCGGGAGCCAGAATCTGCCACAAAACACAAGCACTCAGGTCACTCCAGAACAAGTACAAATATGACTCTATCATTGTTCATGTTAGTGTGAATGACCTGAGACATACCTACCAGGACTACATGAAAAGAGACATGGAAAAGCTCTCTGATCATGTAGCCCAGGTGGTTATGACCCTGACCCTGAGTAGCATCCTGCCCTCACCAAGAATGATACCGCAGTATAAAGAAAAAAATGATCAATTTCAACAATTGGCTAAGCTTCTGGTGTCATTCAAAGGGGATCCAGTGTCTGTCAGCCTGAGAAGATATGCTCGACAAGCCTCATTGCTTCACAAGAGTCAGCTTGCCCCTGTCACCCCTAGGCTTTTGAATACTGGCCAAGGCTCTTGATGCCCCCATAGTGCCTTTTTTAGGCAAGGCTCAAAAGTCAAACCCACCTCCGTAAACAGCACAAATAAAAAAATGAGGATTATGCTACTCAACATCAGGATTTTAAATCTCAAAATACATGTGCTCGAAGCACTCCTCAGTATGGAGAACATCGACATCTGTGCAGTAACTGAAACCTGGTTGAAGGCTCCACAGAGCATCCCAGCACTACTGGCCTACAACTCATACCACACATTTCGGCCACAGAACATGGACCGAAAAACAAAAGGAGGGGGTGTATTCATATTCAACAAGGATACCTACACCTCCAGGTTAGTGGAGCAGTATGATACCTTTGAGATCATCCATGTGCAACTAACATCGGGCAAATCTGCAATGCAAATTGTGGCCTGCTACAGATCACCCTCCATGAACCAGGACCACCACTCCACCTCTCTGTAGACACTGGAAAACATGAAGGTCCTACCGAACACCCTGATATTGGACGATTTCAATTACCCTACCATTAACTGGGAAAACTACTCAAGTACAAACTCCCAGGTCCAGCGCTTCCTGGAATTTATCAACTCAAATGCACTGGATCAGCTGGTAAACTCCCCTACCAGAGGTGAAAATATATTGGACCTGGTCATCATCAACATGGGCGACAGGTGTCCCGCAGCAGAGGTCAACCCATCACTGGTTAATTCAGACCATAAACTAATCACTCTGGATGCCCACACCACACCACCACCCTCAACCAAGGAAACCACAGTGAAAAACTTTTCTAGAACAAACTTCACCTTACTTAAGACAGAGTTGGTAAGTTTCACAGCCCCCACACTAAAGGATAACAGTGTCAAAGATGCAGGAACCTTTACAAATGCACTCTATGAGCACCTACAAGGATGCATGGATTGTGCCATCACTAGCAAAACCAAGACTCATTCCCCTAAGAGAAGGAAACCAGTCTGGTGGACCCCTGCCATAAACAGGCTATACAACAGGAATTGAGGAAACTAGTTGAGAAAAAAAGCAAATCCCAAGAAGGAAAGACATCCCTGATCAGTATCAGTAAGAAACTAAGGTCCCTCATAAAATCATCCAAGGCTAACTTCGAAAGAAAAATAGCCAAGAATTCAAAAGATAACCACAAAGCCTTCTGTAGCTATGACAAGAATCTAAGTGGCAACCCACAGATATGCTCCGAGCTAGTGCAAAATAGCACAAAATATACTGAACCTACTGATATTGCCAACATCCTGGCAGATAGATTCAGTGCAAACTTCACCCCCCTCTCACCCCCAAAATGGCCCACAACAATACCAGAAAAGTGTATTGTCCCAGAATTCACAGACGCACAGGTGAAAACAGCCCTTTCAAAAGCCAAAAGCACAACGTCAATGGGGCCAGATGGTGTCCCAGGCTGTGTCTTGCACAAACTACAGAATGAACTAACCCCCCACCTAAACACACTATTCAACCTCAGCCTCTCCACAGGCTACGTGCCCATAGAATGATGCACAGCAATAGTTATTCCGCTCCACAAAGGAGAGGCCACAACTGACCCTGGTAACTATCACCCCATAAGCCTGACTAGCCTGGTCTGCAAGGCTATGGAGCGCATCATCATGGAACTAATTAACAAAGACATTGGGAATCGCCAAACACTTGACCTGACCCAGTTCAGCTTTGTTACGGGCAAATCATGCCTACTAAACCTGCTTGACGTCTTCGAGACAGTCACCAAGGCCATAGATGAGGGGAACGTGGTTCACATAGCCTACCTTGAACTTGCCAAGGCTTTTGACACCATTTCCCACTCAGGATTTATAGAAAAACTCACCAGCCTGAACATAAACCCCTACGTCACAAGATGGGTTACCACCTGGCTTACTGACAGAACTCACACAGTAAGAATAGCCGGCTTCAGGTCCGACACTAAACCAGTCACAAGTGGTGTCCCACAAGGCTCGGTCCTGAGACCTCTAATGTTCAGAATATACTTCTCTGAAGTACAGGCAAACACAGGAGGATTATAGCTAACCAAGTTCACCGATTACTGCAAACTGGGAGCCATAACTAACTCTGCGGCTGACACGGACATTCTCCAAAAGGGCCTTACTGAGATAGACACCTGGTGTCAAAGTCATGGTCTCAATCTAAATGCCAAAAAATGCATAGTCATCCCGTTTGGGAAAAACAAAACACCCATGAATTACCACATAGGTGGCAGCCCTCTTAATACAGAAGAGGTAATAAGAGATCTGGGGACCCAGGTAGATAGTAATCTCTCCTTTGACAATCATATTGCCAAAGTAGTTGAGAAATCCTACTATGTAGTCCATCTAATTACTAAAGGGCTTGCATCTAAAAATAAAGAGGTTAAAGTGCCCCTCTACTCATCACTCATCAGACCCATCATAGAGTACAATGCCCCATTTGGGATGTACCTCACAAGACACTTCCAACAGCTGGAAAGACCACAAAAGTACCTCACCAAGAGGATTACTGGTCTCAAACATATGTCCTGTGCAGCCTGACTGGAAAAACTCCGGCTGTACTTAGTGGCATATCGCTTACTCAAAGGTGATCTCTACCTGCCATACAAAGCCATGTCCAACTGAGAATTGATGGACATGCTCCACCTAAAGAAATCTAAGTCACTGCGAGCCACTTGCTCTAGTGAGCTAAACCTCGCCACAACAATAAATAGAACATGCTGGAGGGATAGATTCCTGTCACAGAGACTCCCCATGCTTTGGAACAAAATTCCTAACTACATTAGGCAGAGCCCCTCACTAACACTCTTCAAGAGAAACCTTGATGCGTGGATGGGTAACAGAAAATATACCCCTGGGATCACTTCATTGGGTCTTCTTGCCAGAGGCTCAGTTAATTAATCAATGAGGCGGCGTAAGTTGACACACTCTGGCTAGGCTTATAAATGCCCTCGGACAGATAGCCTAGTACATACCTATGAACCTATAAACCTTACAGTCCATGAATATTGCCCTTCATTTTATAAACACAGAACTGCTTTTGTCTGCAAAACATATAGAGTTGCCCACTTGATTCTCTCTGGACTTGAAAATCATGCCAGTCAAGAACTTGTCCCCTTTTGAATAACTTTTATCAGACTAGTTATGGAATACTATACTCTGCTGTCTAACCTACACACATGATGCAATTAGAGAAGTTACAGTGATTCACTATGCACAATCTCTGAAGAAAAGTCATAAATTCCACATTAAAAAGAAATCTGTAACTAATGAAGATGCATCTACCTATTGTGGGAGAACCCACAGCCTTCTGCACTCAACCTTTTAGCAAAAGAACATGCAGCTGTCAGGCAACAATGCTACCAATGCGCATACAGAAACCACAGATTTTATGAGGAACAGAACAAATATGATGCAAAAATCTGCAATTTTTTACAGTGTTCATCCTCCATAGTTCCTGTGATTCACCACAAAGAGAATCAAAGAGTTTCAAGGCTTGTCCTGTGGCCAAATACTTGAGCAGGTTAGTCTTAAATGTGTCTTATCACTTTCTCATATTAAGCTTATGCTTAAAATATAGACAATTAAAGGAGCCTTTACTTTTTGAAACCCTTTCCTTAGAATATAACCCCCCATCCCTGGTGACCTGTTCACATGAGGACACTTGGCTTCAATAAAAAAATTAAGATCAACCTTATATACCATGGAATGTGACAGCTACATATCTGAAAAAGTTCTGCAGCTATTGAATAATGCCACTGTCCATTAAACATGTCCCATCAATTCATACTTCCGAAAAAATTGAATAATTACTTGTTTACCCTCAAATCCCAGCATGCTAATTGGTGGCAATTAGGATTTGAGCTTGTTTGTGTAACCTACAATCCATTAAGACACATAGCAGTACATCTTTTGTGTTATGGTCAGCCCAAATCCAAGTGAATGGGCATTCATCTTTATGGCCAGCGAGTGTATTTGTGGTTTGTAATGGTCCCAGCATGTTAGGTGTCAAGCTGCGGATAAGGATCTGATTGACCCTCCCACACAACTGTAGAAAGGGAACAAGAAACCTTTACACATTTTTAGTTTTTAGCAATTTTAGTATGTAAGAGTGGTACAGGATATGTATGAGGGTAGGGTGGCAGCGGTGAGGTCTGCGGTGGGAGTGATGGATGTGTTTAAGGTGGAGGTGGGATTACATCAAGGATCAGCACTGAGCCCTTTCTTATTTGCAGTGGTGATGGACAGGTTAACAGATGAGATCAGACAGGAGTCCCCGTGGACTATGTTTGCAGATGACATTGTGATCTGTAGTGAGAGTAGGGAACAGGTGGAGGAGACCCTGGAGAGATGGAGATATACTCTAGAGAGAAGAGGAATGAAGGTTAGCAGGACTAAGACAGAATATATGTGGGTGAATGAGAGGGAGGATAGAGGAATAGTGAGGATGCAAGGAGTAGAGGTGGTGAAGGTGGATGAGTTTAAATACTTGGGATCAATAGTTCAGAATAATGGTGAGTGTGAAAGAGAGGTGAATAAGAGAGAACAGGCAGGATGGATTTGGTGGAGAAGAGTATCAGGAGTGATTTGTGACAGCCGAGTACCAGTAAGAGTGAAAGGGAAGGTTTACAAGAGGGTAGTGAGACCAGCTGTGTTATATGGGTTGGAGACAGTGGCACTGACAAAAAGGCAGGAATTAGAGCTGGATGTGGCAGAGTTAAAGATGTTAAGATTTGCACTGGGTGTGATGAGGGTGGACAGGATTAGGAATAAGTATATTAGAGGGTCAGCCCAGGTTGGAAGGTTTGGAGACAAAGCCAGAGAAGCAAGATTATGTTGGTTTGGATGTGCTGAGGAGGGGTGGTTCCTTGTCTTAGAACCATAAAATTTCAGTAGCACTGGTTAAGTTTACCTAGGGAAAGAACTATAAGTTTCTTAATTCTAGATATGGTTACCTTGCAAAAAGATATACAACTTTCAGTTGGCTTTCTACATGGAGATGCTCTGCTATGCATATGCAGGTGATTGTAAAGGATACCACTGTTGTGTACTTTTCATGCATGTTGCATTCCTTCTTGCTTCATGTAGTGTTGCTAGAACAAGTTATTAAACAATGTCTGCTTAGCTCGGAACAATCAGTCTGCTGCCTGTGTGTGTGTGTGTGTGTGTGTGTGTGTGTGTGTGTGTGTGTGTGTGTGTGTGTGTGTGTGTGTGTGTGT
Organism: Protopterus annectens; assembly: GCF_019279795.1. Classification (NCBI taxonomy): domain Eukaryota; kingdom Metazoa; phylum Chordata; order Ceratodontiformes; family Protopteridae; genus Protopterus; species Protopterus annectens. The sequence goes on along the minus strand of NC_056736.1, from coordinate 243,716,025 downwards.
GTGTGTGTGTGTGTGTGTGTGTGTATGTGTGTACCCTTTTAGATCCCTAAATGTTCCTCTCACCCTCCGCCCCCCCCTCCAACCTTCAACAGTTCCAGCACCTCTGATCACAGCGAAGGGGGAGACAGCCCCCCCCCACCATTGACAAGGTCTGCACAGGCACAGGGGGACTCAGAGAAGGAACACCCTCAGCCTGTCCCTGTAGGCAGATGTAGGCATGTCCAGTAAGCCCTGGCCTTGGCAAAGAGTCAACACATAGTACATACACTGGCACCCTAGGGGCCCAGGGACTGACACCTCACTCCGACTCACATACACAGAGTAAAATGAGTGCCAGCCACATCACACTACCTATACCTTACTATGTATAGGCCTTGTACTGCCTGCATCCAACAGAGTCACCCCTGAAGCCCTGTCCTCTCAACTGCTGCTGGTACAAGGTAAGTCACTTTTATTAACAATAAATGAATGGGTTAGTAGACTGTGGTAGCATATGTATGGCATTGTTGCATGTATGCCTGGGAATGGAGTGGATTAAGAGGATAGCAGCAGACAGCTATGTGGGACAACAGGAACTCCCACCAAAATACTGCCTGATCCACAATATGCAGTAGGCCCTAAAACAGCAAAATCCACTGCACTATGTGAGGGACTTACAAACAGTGGGGGTCAAAGGACAAATGCATGAACGCCAATGTTGGAGTTCCATACATAGCTCTAAATTGCTTACAGCAAGAAATCTGTAACCATAAAGAAATGTGGGGCAAAGGCCCAAAAACAGGGACAAGTCATAAATATTGCTCTTACAAACATAGAAAGTTGATAGAATAACAGCTGTTGCAGTAGCTTGAATTCTCTGAAGGTCACAAAGTCTGAAATTCAAATGTCTGTCATTACTTTCTAACTTCAGTCTTTAATGATTTCACTATTATTTGCCAGGCAACCACGATTTTATGAAAAATGGACCCAAAATACGAGCTAAACATCTGCACAGTCTATGAAGATGTGTACAGTTGATAGGTATGGCCCTCTCCCTTCAACACACATGTGCTCACATAGAACTGCAGTAACATTTATGTCTGTAAGGTGATAGCAGCAGGCCACACATTGCCAGGGCTGTCACAATCAACTTGATAACTTGTTCCATTTACACTATATGCAGGGGTCAATGTGTTATGTATGTTTGTGGTTAACTCATTCACTTCAATGCAGCTCAGGAACTTTACACTGTAATTTCTGATGGGCAGAGCCTAAACCTTTTGACAGAATCAAATTATGCCCTCACATTTCAAACAAATGTTCATATCTCTGGAACCATAATGGATGTGAAAGAAGTATAAATGGAGAACTTTTCAGCACAGACTGTTTTTATAGGATAGTAATCTTTAGGTTCTAGATCTTAAAACAAATTGTATAAGTCACAGTCAACACAGTAATTATTATATTTGTAATATTCTGTAAACAACTTACAATATCTCAGCAACCACTCAGGTTACACACATACTGTCAGTAGCATTTTATTTATGTAGCAGAGAGCTATCATGTGAGGCTAAGGAGTTCTCTCTGTGTTACTTGGCTATTGAGATATTTAGAAAAAAATATGAAAATTATACCTGCATAAATTAATATCATAAAAACATCAGTGGCAGCTCAGATGTCTGTCCCAGACAATCACCCTGTAGTGGAATGGGCACCCTGTCCACATTGGGCAGGGTAGCTACCTACACATTTGCAGGTGTAACCTGCTCAACTGGATGATTAATAGCACATACACCATTGGGATACCACCTATGTCCCAGTTGGATGGGGACATCAGCTGCTGCCTTGCATAAACATGGGCTAACATGTGGCCTAGGCATATGGCTGCTCAGGGCCCATAGCCTAGTAAATTCATATGGTACCAGCAATAACAGAAATGGCCTGACTGCTGTAACCGACTGTGTTGTTATGTGTCTACACACATCACTGCTATTGAATGCTGGGTGTCCTCTATGGGCAATGTTACAGTACCATGTCATCCAGCCTACATCCCACACATAGGTGAGTGCTACTACAGGTGCATGTGGACATTTCTGGAACATCTAAGGTACACAATAACAGATAGCAGTGCATATGTGTTGTAGGGTGACCTCCTCACAGGTGTCTGACATCTGCAGTACCCAGATGTTTGCAGAATGTGTACATGTCAATGATAGATGTAGACCCCCCCCACACAAGACAAATGTGTATTTCTGGACACCAGTTGGACAATACGTGATAGTTGTTCACAGAGTTTGGGGGAATGTGTCGGTGACATGCCAGACACCATGGGGACCACAGTAAAGGTTCATGAATATCTGGTACTGTATCCATTCCCTTACATGTATGCTCAGTATGTATGCACTGCTGCTGAGCCAGAGCCAGCATCCCCCCACTACTAGTACCTATGACCTGCTGTCCTGCTGCAGGGGCTCACCAGGTATGCTAGCCATAGGTATCAGGCAATCAGATGCAGGTGTGAAGTACACACTGACCTTGCTAGAGTATGTCAGGAATGGTCAGGGAGACCTGGTCAATCTGTGAAATAATCCTGTATGCCATTGGCAGACTGAGAGGGGCTCAATGATAGTACATGATGTGATATGCCAGCTGTATCCACCAGTATGTACTGTCAGTGTGACGCCCCTTCACTGGCCCAGTAATCAAGGAGCCTCAATCCTGACCACTAGCACCACTGAGGAATGTACACAATGGAAGGATGACAAGTACACACACACAGTAAAATATGATTACCCCTCAGAGCACACAGAGATGACAGTCAGTTTGGGGCTGGTTTCTCCCTCTCTCTCTCCAGATCCCCAATAAGACTCCTCACTGGCACAGCTATAAAGTTAACATCTCAGCAAAGCGGTCAAACCAGAACCTCCATCACCCTCTCTGTCCAACCAGTGCTCCGTGTGCCTGCCCGAGAAGCTGAGACACACACTTTGAGATTTTATTTATAAATCACACCCACAGTTGAGAAAGGCTGGCACAGGTTTACTAGCTTTGGCTCCTTCTGCCCGGACTAACAGGTAGTGCTGACTGCCACAATCCAGCTCTTTATCAGCTACTCTAATGCCCTTACCAAAGTGTAATGAATCCTACTGTGTGATATGCCTATTATCCAAATGGTAACTGTGACCAAGATCAAAGCTATTGGAGTGGGGTTATATAACTTTATTTAATAATAACTAATAAAGGAACAAGACAATACTCCATCAATACAGTAACTAAATAATTCAGACTCACAGGGAATATTTTAAGACAGCATTGCAGGACAGTCTGAAATAAATGACATCTAAAGTAATTGTTACTATATTTCTATATGTAAACAAATTTACTTTTCCCTAGTTAGCAAGGCAAATGCAGATGAGTGGATGTTGTCAGATACAAAGGCACGTACAAAATGCAAAGGTCTTTCTCTGAGACAGGTCTGATAGTAATAATCAACATTACTGCTGCATTAGCTCAGATTGCATCCATCTTTGTCACCTTCCTTCAGTTCCAAGGCTAACAGCAACTAACATACCTTTTAACAGCTCTGTATCAGAAGTACACATCACTCAGATGTTTATGTAGACATGGAATTCATGACACAGTTATACACGTTTACATTTTCAAAGTAGTGATTATTTATGTTTCATGACAATGCAAGAACCTCTAGCTGTAGACATTTATGTCTGCTTGCTGCACTGAAATTGAGATAACACATTTGTAAAACAAGCTCAGCTTATTTTCTTGAAGTTTTGCAACTTATCTCTGTATGTTTGAGGCTTCCAGCTTCTACTAATACATACATTTGCACAGGTAATACTTTATATACATTTTTGTACTTCTCATGTACATTACACTGTTTTACACACTTGAAGCTCAGTCATACCTCTCAACCTCTTAGAGCAAGACATCGGGTCAAAGGCATAGATAAAGGGGGGACAGATGCCCAAAATAATGACAATTTTTAAATATTGCTCTTACAAACTTAGAAAGTTAATAGAATAACAGGCTTTGCATGTGCATGAATTTTCTGAAGGATATGACATCTGACAGTCACATGTGCGTTATTACTTTATGAATTCAGTCTTTAATGATTTGCCAGTGATTTTCCAGAAAAAACACAAATGTATGAGAAAATGACTAAAAATATGAAGCAAACATGTGGACATTATGCAAAAATCTGGACAGTTGAGAGGTATGAGCTCAGTACATATCATACAGTTCAACACACACTTCTGCACCAGTTGTTTAATATCCACATAACATATATATATTTCTCTTACATTTGTAAGACAAGCATATGTATCATATTAATATTCACAAATGACATATGATTATTTACAACATCCCAGTTACCTGAGCTGGCAGTGTCACAGTCAGTATTGTACAACAAACAATCAAGTAGTAGTCATATGTGAGCTGACCATTGCTGGGGTGAATCAGGGGTGAGAGCTGTGATCTATGTCACTGTAGAAAGAGCCATCAGGGATGGTTGTAGGTGCTGGACAGCAGACTAACAAGAATATGTCAGTCCAGGAAGTGTTGTTGGGACATCCTGTTTAAATTCCTATATCCCATGACTTCATCCCCATCTGCATTCCATTACATGCTTAGTTGTATGACATACCTGGTATAGCACTGTACTCCTTTGTCAGAAGAAATTCACTTGTATTGTTGCAAAGAATCACAGTTTGTCTTCATGAAGAGAGTGTCAGACCAGTTTACCATAGGCAGCAGCTTGCCTTTTGTAGGTAATACTCATGGACAGGTGATGGCCTGTGCACCAGTCCGTGGCTCCCACTTGCTAATTGCATCCAGAGTAGATGGGTTGCTGTTCCATTATTCAATGGCATGGCAAAACAATGCTATAATTAAGGCTTTCATGTAGGCCTTGCCCCTTTTTCTGGCCTGTGAGGAGGACATTATCAAGGTGTGGGAGCTACAGCATCACAGAGGGTAAGTGGAAATACTGTTCACTGTTTGGATTGATGTGTTATATCCACAGTTTTGTATGCTATGTCTGGCCATTGTTAACAGACTTTCAGATTCTGTAGCAGTGTACTGTGTAATTGTGTGTTGAAGTGAGTAAGGAGACAGGCAGATGTGAGTGTCAAACATCCTTTTCTATCTGACTGTGCATGCTGCTACAGTTGATGCTGGTCTATCAGCTGTGTATGTTTGTAGGGGCAGACTGTGAGACATATCCCTTAAAACCACAACATCCCCCCCAACAACCCTTTATGTTGTGTGGATGCCCGGTTCTAGGTGTTTGGGAACAATGTTAGGTCTGTAGCAGGTAGCTGCACATATTGCTGTGTGAGTGGCAGGCTGCAGCTGCTGCATTCTGGCCAGGAGTCAGACTAAGGATTGTGAAGACATTTGGGGAGAGCAAGCTGTTACTGTCAGTGAGGGTGCGGTGTCAGGTGTTATGTCACAGAATGGACTGGTTGAGGGTACCCACAACAGTCAAGGTGAGGCATGTGCCGGTGGTGCATATGTTACTTTTGTAGTGCAATCCAGAAAGTGTTAGGCAATATTTAATACACATATTCATAGTTGTGAAATGTGTCCCACCCTGCAGGCCTTTAAAGTGCTATTGTGGGTGGCAATGAGTGTGGTAGGAGCAACCAGTATTGCTGGACATTGCAGGGCTCAATTATTCCTATGTTGTATTGACATGAATATAGTTGTCATGCCACAGACTTGGCTGTGGGGCAGGACTGTGTGTTTCTAGATATGTAAGAGATAGAGGGACCAAGTCATTATTATGGCAGGTGTATTTGTAAAACATACGTGCATGCAAACAGTGTGGAACACAGGATTAGCATGGACATGTGTGTTCTGATGAGCATGATGTGACACTGAGCTGTCTGTCATGATTTTGTAACCTCAATCTCCAGTGCCTTACCAGTATGCTGGCACACAGAGTGGGTTTTATGACAGCCCTGCCATAAATAGGGGGCACAACTGTGGATATTCAGCAACAGTCTGTGCAGGTGTTATCTCTACCTGATATTGTAGGCCTCCCATACATCCATAGGTGCATAGCTTGGTACTAGGCTATTGGCCCTAGGGCCTATACAAGCCTAGCCATAACAATTCCCTGGCTATTTCTTCCCACACTATTTACTTCCCCGGACCCCTGTCTAGCAGGGTGACTGACATGATCCCTGGGGTGAATTTCCTTTCTCCCATCCAATCGTCAAGGTTCCTTTTGAAGAGGGCCAAAGAGGTGCTCTGCTTGACATGCATAGACAGTCTATTCCAGAGTCTGGGGAGGCTCTGGGTCAGGAACCTATCCCACCAGCAAGTTTTGTTTATTGTGATAACAAGGTTTAGATCCCTGGAGCATGTGGCTCTGAGGGATTGGGATTTCTTTAAGTGTAGCATGCCCAACAGCTCTGGGTTTGACATGGCCTTGTATGTTAAGCAGAGATTGCCTCTCAGTAGACGATATGTGACAGAGTATAGCTGGAGTTTTTTAAGGCGGTCAGCATAGGGCATCTGTGTTAGGCCCGTGCTTCTTTTAGTGAGGTATTTCTGCAGCCTTTTCAGTTGTTGCAGATGACTTGAGAGGTACATACCAAATGGGGCATTGTATTCTATAATGGGTCTAATGAGGGATGAGTACAGTGGGACCATGACCTCCTTTTTTCTCTATGAAAAGCCCTTAGTGATGAGGTGTGCCACATAGAAGGATTTCCTGACTGTTGTGGTGATGTGGTTAATTGAAGGTGAGACCACTGTCCACTTGTGTCCCTAAGTCTCTTATCACACTTTTGGTGTTTAGTGTACTGCCACCTATGTGGTAATTCATGGGTACATGTTTTTTCCCAAAGGGGGCAACTATACATTTTTTAGCATTGAGCTTGAGCCCGTGGCTCTGGCACCAAGCATCTGTTTCTGTAAGGCCCTTTTGTAGAGTATCCACATCATTTGGGGATTCAATAATAGCTCCCAGTTTGCAGTCATCTGCGAACTTTGTTAGCCAGAGTCCCTTAGTGTTGGCCTGTACTTCAGAGATGTAGATGCCAAACAAGAATGGTCCCAGGACTGAACCCTGAGGTACTCCACTTTTCATGTGTCTGTATCTGGATTTGGAGTCAGCTACTTTTATGGTGTGGGTTCTGTCAGTAAGCTAATTGGCAACCCATTGAGTGACTTAGGGATTAATGCCCAGCTTAGTAAGTTTATCTATGATTCTAGAGTGGGGAATGGTGTCAAAGGCCTTGGTGAGGTCCAGATTGGCTGTGTGGACTGCCTTACCCTCGTCCATGGCTCTGGAGACTGATTCAAAGAAGTCAGTCAGGTTCAAGAGACAATATCAGCCCTTCACGAACACAAACTGAGTGGGGTCCAGTGTTTGAAGGTTGCCAATGTCTTTGTTTATAAGTTCCATGATAATACGTTCCATGGCCTTGCAGATCAGTCTTGTCAGACTGATGGGGCAGTAGTTCCCAGGATGCAAGGTGGATCCCCCCTTGTGGAATGGGATAACTGTAACTGTGCATCACTCAGTGGGCACAAAGCCTGAAGTGAGGATATTATTAAACATGACACTTAGGTGAGGTGCCAGTTCATTTTATAGTTCATGTAGTACACAGCTCAGGATGTCATCTGGTCCCATGGATGCTATATTCATAGCTTTGGAGAGTGCGTTTTTTTTACCTGTGTGGCCATTTTTACTGGAATTTGGCAATCTTCTTGTATTGAGATGGGCCGTTTAGGGGGTGAGAGGGGGGTGAAGTTGGCATCGAATCAATCTGCCAGGATATTGGCAATATTCTTGATATCAGTTTATTTAATGCCATTTTGTTGTAGCTCAGAGCAGATCTGAGCATTGCCATTTAGATTCTTGACATAGTTATAGAATGCCTTGTGGTTGTCTTTGGAATCTTTGGCAATTTTATTTTCATAACTAGCTTTGGAGGATTTTATGAGGGATCTTAGCTTCTTACTGAGGGTGGTAATGGAGTTTTCTGTATCCTGGGATTTTCCTCTTTTCTGCAACAGTTTCTTCCTTTTGTTGTAAAGTTTGTTTATGGCATGGGACCACCAGATTGGCTTCCTTTTTTTGGAGAAGAGCATCTTGGTTCTATTTGGGATGGCACAATTCATGCAAGAGTGGATGTGCTCATGTAGTGCCTTAGTGTAGGACTCAGCAGTCAAACTTTCAGTTCCCATCTGCATGGGTGTCATGAAGTTTGTCACTTTTGACTTGAGTAGCATGAAGTTGGCTTTGGAAATTTTTTTATGGAGGTTTCCTTACTGGGGCATGGGGGTGGGATGCGGATGTTAAGGGTGATTAGCTTATGGACTGACCTGACCAATGAGGGGGTGACCATAGGTGTGGAGCATTGATTTCCCATGTTGGTAATGACCAGTTCTAGGATATTGGAGCCCCTGGTGGGACTATGGATTAATTGATCCAGGGCATTGGAATTTATGAATTCCAAGAACCATTGGGCAAAGGTGTTGGTACACAAGTAGTTTTCCCAGTTAATGGCAGGGTAGTTGAAATCACACAGTATTAGGGTATTTGGTTATATCTTAATATTTTCCAGTATGTTTAGAATCCAGCAGCATTTATTTGTCTGTGTACTGTTTCTGTGTTTGCATCAGATCCTCAAGTACAGTATGATTTGGGTCACTATATATAGAAGTAGTGTGTGACTGGCAATCAGGATATGTTTGTAAAACCAGTTGTTATGCCTCCTGAAGGCAGTTGGCTTATTGGTATTTTGTTCTAACTGTAGTTCAGATAGATCTGGGTTCAAAGTTTGGCAGTGGTATCTTTTTTCCATAAAGTTACACCACTGTAGTGCATAATATATTTACAAAAGCATCAGTAACTCGCCAGAGCTGATTTGGTGTAGTGGTGTGTTGTTTTGACTGTAGTTTAGAAGGTCTTGGGTACAAGAGTTGGCAACTTTGCTTATTCCCTCTAATGTTACATGACTGCACTGCATTATATATTTACAACAGCAGTACTGATCCCATAGAGCTTGTTTGGCTTAGGGGTGCATTGCCCTGACTTTAGTGTGCAGCATCCTGGGATCAAGACTTTGCAGTGATGCCTTTTTTCCCTAATGTTAAATGACTGCAATGCATGATATATTTACAAACGCATTACTAAATCTCACAGCTGATTTGGTGTAGTGGTGTGGTGCTTTGACTCTAGTACACCAGGTCCTGGCTTCAAGACTTGCCAGCACTGTTCATTTTTTTTTGTTGTGGGCAGGACAGTGGCTGAATGAGGTAGAATGATTAAAGCAGTTTTAAGCAGATATGCTCAGATTTGCATGACACTAAGTGATGCCAAAAGATGCTTAGGTTCCCTTAGCATCACTTATCCTCACCTAAACCCGCACTATTTTCAAAAAAAGAAAAGAAAAAAGGGGTGATAGGAAAGTGGCGAAATGGGGGCAAGCAGGGGGAAAAACATTATGAAAGGCAGCTAGGGATGTGCAGGATGGGTGCAGGAAAAATCATAGCTCTCCTCTTCTTGTGTAGCAACATCTGTGAATGATGTGGACAATTTGGAATTGAGAGCCACACACCCCACAGGCAGAGGTGTGGGAGACATACATTTGTTGAGTGATTCATGAGGAAATTGATTAATGTCATTGTACGTGGGGGCGAAATGAAGAGCTATGTATGAGAACAGATTTTTTGGGGGACAGATCCCCCTTTTTTAAGGTGACAGTGGGATGTTGGGGAAGGGTTGTAGGTAGGTTTGGGGAGGTATGTTGGGTTGGAGAGGTTGCTTTGGCAGACAGACAAGACAGCAGACAGGAGCAGTGTATGACACATGGGGGGTAAGCACCTTGGACAGGGAGTGTGGTTGGGAATCAGAGGGCCACATCCCCCCAGATGGAAACATTGGAACTGAGGTCCCCACCCATGGGCAGTCACCACTGTCCCTTCCTGGCCCCAAAGGTGGCTGTGCTGGGGGCTGGATGACAGGGCCAGGTTGCCCCTCAAGGTGCTCCAGTCTGACCCTGATCTAGCACAGGCATTCATCCAAGTCCCACTGGATGACCCTGTGCACCATATCTCTGAATTGGTGTTGGGTGACAGAGTACTCTGCATGTCCACACCCTGGGGGATTGTTCCCATCCCTAAGGCAGTTCCACCCAAGGATGGAGCAGGACCAGTGGAGGAGGCAGCTTTAGGTTGGGTCGCAGACATGCTGGGACCCAGTGCCATCGTTAGATGAGGAGGGACAGGTGCAGCCACTGGGATTTGACTACCCAAACATACTATGATGTTGAGGTTTCTCAAGGTGTATTGGTTAGTTATGACCAAAACATTTCAACATTAGTTATCACAGCATGTATGGGTGTTCCAATTAACCCAGAACAATAGAATTGGAAAAATTGCATGGCAAAGAGAACATATGCATAAATGGAATAATAGTCATTATTGTAACAGCATAACAGTAACAGTTATGGAAACAGACCACCAATGGAATTTGAACAAGGTATGTTAGCATGCAACCATTTAAATATATGAACAATAATAGAACACCAGTCCCAACATTAGGTTTTGAGAACAACATACCCATAGTATATGAATAATAGCTATTGATGCAGATAAGGGGTGAGGGGAGAGAAAAACAGTCCATTACCAACTGTATAGGCTATATATTTCACAACAGAACTGCTCAATACTCTACACGTCTGCCCTCACACATCCACCTGAGGCCTATAGCTACTGTAGCATGTCTGTGTGTGCACACCACATCTATTTCTTATCACATTGAGCTAGTGGAGCACTGCTGTCTGCTGATTGCCTGATTTGTGCCTAAAACTCACTTGGTTACAAAGTCTGACCTTGTAATATAAGTGGAATGTCACAGTGTCATGCATGATAGATAGTGAACTGTGTGTTTATACTTTAAATGCAGGTATACATATTTAACCCCTAGTGGATGTGATTATGTGTGATTTGTACAGACCATAAGAGGCTGCTGGGTTGCATACCTGACCCATACACATTTGCACATCATATATTTGCAGTCTCAACCTATTACAGTCTCATACGTGCCTGCATCAGCATGCCTACAGTCAGGAATACTAGTAGCTGAAATGCAAAGGTTAACACAAGACAATGCTGCAGGAAACACACTATAATACATTACACATTACTATTCAGATCTTTGTGCAGAAAATATATCAATTTTCATTGTATCTTTTCTTACAGCTCCATGTCTACAGTATGGCATACCATCTGCTTAGCAGACAAACCTCAGTGAATTCATGCTCTCATAGCCATACTTGCTGTGTAGCACCTGTATACTTGTATTTCCGCATCAACAGACTTGACTAAACACAACAGTTTGTGTGAAAAAGCTTTATTTAGGGTATCATGACACAGTGGTTTATTACATTCAAAATTCTAAATTCAGTTGTACTGTATATCCTGCAGATGATGAATGTATGTCAGTTATTACTTTCAAAGTAGAGTGCAGTATACTCCATTAACAGATTCATTCTTAAACAGTATTACTACTGTATTGGCTTCCTTTCATCGATGGTAGCTTATTTGCTGCCTTCATCTGCATTACACAATACCTAGCATTAGTCACTTATATCAATGTTGGTCTAACAGCACATTTATTCAGTACACTCAGAAGACAATATACATAATGGCAGTAAACAATTACACTTTTTTATTTACTGGACTATATATATTGCAAGTTATATCTGTACTCACCACACTGTTGGTGCAGCCTCACCAGTCATCCTGGGTGGGCCTCAACTTTATGAACCCTTTCCTCTGCATCTGGGGGGCATACTATTATGCATACCTGTCTATCAGATTTTCATACTATAATTTGATAAATCACCACTTGATATACGTACAAATTTCTGGGGCATTCCAGGCTCGAGAATCTTGCATCCTTTGGGCCAAGGGCACCCCCTTCCTCTGTTTCAGGTCATCATAATGATGGCAGACCTGCTCACCAGTGCATGGGATGCCAGCAGCAGTGGTGAGATCATATGCCAGACAGTTCCCAGCCTCAGACATGTATTCTGAACCCTAGAACTGGCCCTGCAGCAGTCTGTCATCATGGTTCTGTACGAGGAGTCCAGCCATGACCCTGGACTCCAACATGCCCCAGCACTGTACCCAAAAGCATGTTTCTTCTTCTGCTCCTGCCATAGTTTCTACAGGGATCAAACTCTAACAGACCTGCCTGTATTCCTGCCTGTTCAGTTTAAATAAGGCCATATTCCCACACTTTGCCATAATTGGACTATTTTTAAAATTGCTGAGCAAAGCTCCGCAGTGCACAAACCTGCTATGCTGAGTTGAGCAGTGCTTAAAGTGTCAAATGTTGAGCAGTGCTTAGCAGTGCACAAATCTGTTTAGCTGAGGTGAATTCTGATTAGAATGGGACATCTTAGCAATGCTCAAATCAGCTAAGCGGTGCTATGCACTGCAAAGCATTGCTCAGACAGGTCCTGTTTAAGTATTGCTTAGCTTGGCTTAGCAGTGCTTAACAAAACTGAGCTATGGGGAAATAAAATTTTCATTTAAAAAATAAGAATTGGATATTAATTACTCATTATTGATTCATTATTATTAAGTGTACACATTTTACTTTATATGACCGCCCCCTATGTGCTTTTATTATGTTACCTTGGGAAGTGACTATACTGCATCAGACACCTGTGTTTAAACGGTGGATTTCACCTCATATCTTCAGTGACACTGATATTCTGGACCAGCTACACTATGCTGCTTAACAAATATCACTAACTACATTAATAAGTAAAATAAAAAAAATATATAAAAATGCTTTCCCATGTAAAAGCTGAATGGTCTGTCCTGGTATTTGAACTATGCACCTACTGCACACAAAGCTGTGACTCTAACCACTCAGCTAACTTGACAGCAGAGGTTTATGCTGTACATTTCTATATAACTTCTCCATAAGTTTAAGCACTGCTAAGTAAAGCGCTGTGCAAACCCACTCAGCTATGCCTAAAATTAAAAGAAAATGAAACAAAATAAATGAATCACTTATTATAAATTAAATATTACACTTTCTTTCTTGTATTAGTGTCGTACAGCACATTTACAATGCAGGCGGTATGTTATGGATACTGTAACACACCCCCTACATGCCATTACAGTCAGAATATTACTTAAGTATTCAAGGACACTTTCATCATTTATTTAACACAGTACGGCACTTTCACAATGCAGGGGGTGTGTTACGGATACTGTAACACACCTCCTACATGACGATTCATTTCACATCAAAATTTAAGTGTCCGAGTACACTTTCTTTATTTCTTTTCAAAGTGCAGGAGGTGTGTTACAGATCTGCAGGCAGTGTAACACAGCCCCTAGAACTGAGTCAGTATCCATGTACATGGCTCCCCCTCAGTACTGCATCTTCATTAATATGCAAGGCGTGCTGGTGAGAGGGAGATGTGTACACAGACACCATTCACTTCATGTCTGACACTATTCCTAAATAGAGTTTATTAAATCTGGGGGGGAAATATTTCATAATATTAGCATACCATTCTTTTCTGTTCTTCTCTATTACATTCTTTTTTTAATTTCCATAACACAATTTTACTATGAAATTCTTTTACTCACTCATTAATAACACTTTTACTGCTTTTCTTCATTCCCATTTCTTCCAAAAGTTCCTTGTATTTACCATATATTATTGTTTCTACCAATTTTTTACCATCTTTCGTAACTACTTTTAATACTTTATACATATTTAAAGAAGCTGCATATATGCTTGGGTTTATCAATCCCAGTCCTCCCTGCTCTTCTTTCATGTTTAAAATTCCTCTCTTTACAGGGCTGAATCTCAACCCCTAGATAAATGAAAATATTATCATCATAATTTTTTTCATACTTCACCATTATCATGTAAACGTTTGGTGCATAAGCTGTTTTACCCAGTAATATTGTTTATCAAATGTGTTTCTTTATGAACATCTACATGTTTTCCAAAAAGCAATCATATCTTTGATTCCTTTAATAACTTTGTCCCATTGCTCATGTTTATATTCACTTCTGCAAAATACTACCCCCAATATATCTATGCACTTTTCGTTATGTTCTTTACCTCCTATTATAACTTCATAACCAAATCCTTTATTTTCTCTTTATTTATACTTAAACAATTTTAAATATTATATTTAATTTTCCATTTATTTTTCCACATCTAATTTGTTTTTATCAATTATTACAATGTCATTAAAATAAGAATGCATTATTGGTATTTGTACTCCTTTCATCATTTTATATCCTCCATTATTTGCTATTTCATTTATTTCCATAACTACTGTAGTCATGGCCAATGAAAATATCACACTGCTGACTGGACATCCTTGCTTTGTTCCACACTCTATTCTCACAACTTTCCCAATTCAACTATTTATGTTTAATTTGACATATTTTTTCATATATTGATTTAATAATTTGTAATATTTTGTCACTTATGCTATATGCCTGCAAACTTCTCCATATAGTATCATATTCCTTACTTACATCATTTATCATAACATTTACTTCTACTATTTTATTAATAACATCATCAATTATTTCTCTTCTTAACCACAACAAATCCTGACTTCCTTTTCCTTTTCTTCCAAGCAAATTTTGATCATATAACCTTTACATTTTACACTGTACTCCATTTTACATTGTACTCTTTCAGCTATTATTCTCATGAAAACTGTGTAGTCCATATTATTTTATGTTATAGGTCTCCAATTTTTTTTAATCTCATCTTTATTTCCTTTCTTAAACATGAATTTAAAACCCCATACAATTTTCCATGTACTTAATTCCAATTTCCATCCATTCATTCATAACTTGCATAAGCTGAATGGTGCAGTGTTGCAGCGGTAGCGTTGTCACCTCACAGCAAGACGTTCTCTGGTTTGATTCTCGGCTGGGGTGCCTTCTGTGTGGAGTCTGCATGTCGTTCATGTGGGTTTCCTCTGGGTGCGCCGGTTTCCTCCCACATTACAAAGCCATGCTTCTGGAACATTTCTCCCTGGGCCTCTGCTGAAAATTGGCTTTGTTCCAAGTCAGACTTTCCCAGTTAATAAATAAATGACATTTTTGCCAGTCTTTCTGGAGCATTTCTCCCTGGGCCTCTGCTGAAAATTGGCTTTGTTCCCAGTCAGACTTTCCCTGTTAATAAATAAATGACATTTTTGCCAGTCTTCCATTTCTTTATACAGATATATTCAATCCCATTTAATCCTATGGCTTAATTTATGTTATTGTCATTCATAATTTCACTCAACTCATTTATATTTATTTTTTTCTCTATATATTTATTGTCTTCTTTATTAAACCTCTCACCACTATAAATTTCTTCTATGCACACTTCTCTTTTACCATATAAATCTAGTACATAACTCTTAATTATTCATAAATTCTTTCTTGATTATTAACGTGTTTCCCTTTTTATTTTTTAATTTTATTACTTTTCTTCCTTTCATTATTTTATATAAATATGGTGCAACTTCCTCTTTTTCCCTTGTAAGCAATATTTTGCTTATATAACAAATCATTAACCTTTCTCAATTTATTTTATATATTTCTCTTCTTTTTCATATAATATGCTATCCTTTTTGACTAAACAATTTGAAATTTCTTTCCTTAATACTCTGTATTCCATGTTTCATCTCTTCCTCTTTTCTTCTACTCATTTTAAAAATACTTTTTGTATATTTCTTTTTAAGTTGTATTCACCAAATAATTGAATTTTCATTGAAAGGTTGCATACTAATACGTTGTTTCCATAATTATATAAGCTCTATTCTCTCTCCTATATCTAATTATTTTTCACTAATTCTTTTTATTTCTTTTCCTATTTTAATATATTCCTCATTTTCATGATTTTTTATCCAAATAGCCACATGATCAGAAAATCCATTATATTTTATTCCTTTTTGAGTAATTTTTAAATGTTTGGATATTAAGAAGTAATCAGTTACAGGTTTACAGAAATTACAGATTTCAGTAAGACATAATGTGTCTTACAGAAACCTGGCTTAAACCTACTACTGCCAATAATGAGGTATTTCTCCCGGGCTACAATATACTCTGATTAGACTGAACAGCTAAGAAGGGAGTTCTTACAAGTTCTTTACAAAAATACATTAAGTATTAATAGATATCCAGTTCAACTGCCCCCATTTAATAATGCAGAAATCCTCATTACCAAAGTCCAAATTAACAATAATAAGAGTATAAATATTGTCTGTGTCTGCCCCGAGGCAATAAAATAAGCACACTGGAAGATATCTTGCAATGGTTAACCACTACCTACCCCCAAGAAACCATTGTTCTTGGTGACTTTAACACTGACTGGTGCACCTGCTCAGCTGAACCCCCTATCACCCATATAAATTTGTTTGGATTCACATAAATAATAACCTCTCCCATTAGGATTAGTAAACCCACCAACAGGGAAAGTATCTTAGATTGAGTACTTATCAATAGTCACCCAAGCTTTTATACAGCTGGGACTCTACCCGATGACCTAAGTGATCATTCACTAACTTATATTATTAAGCATAAGGCAGAAACCAACCACAAGACTACCTATAAAACAATCAGAAATAATAAAAAAACTTCAATCCTACTAACTTCATAAATAAACTTAAATAGGTCAACTGGTCAATCCTAAAAAATCTACCACTAGATGAAGCTGTAACTTTCTTTAACAATAAATTCCTGAGCATCCTTGACCCCCATGCTCCTGCACGTACTATAAAGACTAAACCTAATACTGCTCCATGGCTCACAAAGGAAGCTAAGATAAAAATCAAACTTAAAAATATAGCCTGGACCAAATGGTGAACAACTAAAGCCCCTCTTGACCAAGTGAGATATCGTCAACTTAGAAATGATACAAAAAAAATCATTTTGCTAGACAAAAAAAAAAAAAACCTACTACCAGAACCTCCAATTTAAACACCAATACAATCACCAAAAGTTGTGGGCAGGTATTAACCGACTTCTCCATCCAGGACAATCTACTACCCCAACTTCATCAAACTACACCTGTAAATCCCCAGAAACTTTTGCCACTGCCTTTAACAGCTTTTTCGTTGAAACTATTCAGTCCTTAGCTAACCAAATTACTCCCATCCACTCTAACTCTACCACTAAGACACCCACTTCTCATCCCCCCCTTTAACCTTCAACCTCTCTACCACTTTTATCCGATCACTTATCAAAAAACTAAAACCAACCACACTTTCTGCTAACCTCCTTCCTGCAGAGTACCTACAAAAAGCTGCCGATGCCATAGCATTCCCTACCCTAATCAGTAGACACTAACTGATGGAACTATCCTCTCAATCTGGAAAATATCCCATGTTATTCCACTCCATAAAGGTAGAATTTCAACAGAACTGTCCAACTACAGGCCCATTGCCATTTTCTTACCACTAGCCAAATTTATGGAGAAGTGCATTCATAAGCAACTTATGGACTTCAGAATGGTCTACTTGCCAACTCTCAGCATGGCTTTAGGCCACATCACAGCACCACCTCTGCCCTCCTTTCTTTTACAAATACCATATTCCAAATTTGGAACAACAGACTATCTTCAACCCTATTTCTAGACCTGTTGAAGGCCTTTGATATGGTCAACCACAAATGACTCATCTGTTCCCTAAATTCCATCTCCCTAGATAACCATGCTTTTCAATGCTTCCTATCCTATCTGAATGGCAGACAACAGGCTGTATTATGGCAGGGCAAACTGTCCAGCCTGCTAACTCTCACCCTTGGTGTTCCTCAGGGCTCTGTTCTAGGTCCCCCACTCTTTCCTATATTCATCAAAAATCTTCATACTGCCATCCCTGATGCAACCTGCATTCAATATGTAGATGATTCTACCCTGATCCATATGGCCTCCTCCCCTTTAGACCTGCAAACTTTAACACAAAACACATTTAATGCAGTTGAAAATTGGCTTTTTAATCACTGTCTGTTTTCAAATCCCAACAAAACTAAACTGCTCCTCTTTACCTCCCACCAGTAGATTCACCCCATTTTCCTTCTCCATAACGTCCAACAACGGTACATCTATCTCTCCAGATGACCATACTAAGCTTTTAGGAGTAATAGTGGACAATAATCTCAAATTTATTCTGCATATCAATAAAAATTATAAAAACCATTAATAAGAAGCTTTGCTCATTATATAAAAGTAAACCTTTTCTAGCTCCATTAGCTAGGACTGCAATCGCCTGCTCACACCTACTCTCTACCCTTATATATGCCTTCCCCATACTCTCCAATATGAGCAAAACTGAACTTAGTAAGCTCTCTCACTTTTGCGACCATATTGCTAGATTTGCCATAGGCTCAACATATAGGACTGTCAAACTCTCAGTCTTCTCAGGTGGCTAGAACTGCCTAGCCTACTTCTGTTCAATCAGCTTATAGTAGCACACAAAATTTTGTACCACCCTGAAAATACTCCACACTCAAAAATATCATAAAGCCATACAGTAATTCAAGGCAACTACGATCATCCAATAAACTGTTGGTCCATACCCACAAAGCCATTAACTCAGCTGGTGACTCCGTGTCTGCCAACATTGTTGGTAAAACTTGCAATTCACTTCCATCTAACCTTACCCTCAAACCTTCTTTAAGTCTCTTCAAAAAAGCCTCAAACAGTATTTTAAAGAGCACTGGTTTTGTCCCTGTACTAACCCTGATTAATCACTACTTATTCGATGCCTTATTTAAATTAATATTGTACGCATCTCTTGCTCATAATAGCTTGCTGCAACCTGCTGTTTTTGTATACTATTACATACTGTGTATATTGTAAGTAGCTACTAGTGGGCTTTATAAATATGTTTGACTCATATCTGTTACATTCTGTCTGTGTTATCTGGAGCTTTTCTCCCGGGGCCTCCGTTGAAAATGTACATATATCCAATCAGACTATCCCGGTCAACAATTGTAAAATAAAATAAATAAATAAATAACAAACAATTTCTGTCTTCATTTCCTTCCTTTTATAGGTCCAGTGTTTATTTTCACATATTTTTAAAGTCACCTGCCATTATTATATCCACATTCACTCAAACATTCTTAAGTACACTTTTAAACATTGTTTTTCTCTCTTTTTTTGTCACATATGCATTTAAGGCTATAACCCTATATGCATGTTTTTTTCATCTCAAATCGACTACAGTTATTTTCCCTAGTTCTATTATTGTCATATCTAATATATTTATATTCTCCTTACAGGAATGTACATATACCTGAACACATTTCTTTACCTATATTCCAAATAACAGTACCATTCTAAAGCCTTTTTGTTTGCACCCTTTCTTCTTCAGTTAACACTCTGGGCAGGATTCACGAAGCCTCCATGTAAGAGATACAAGGCTTACACGGAGGCTGCAGTTAAACGATGTGATGTCAGCATGTCATGCATATGCATGAGGGCATGCTGAATCACACCTAAGGCTAACATGGTCCATGGAAGACAGCAGGGGGCATGTCCATAGGCCAAGCCCTGCAAGCGGACACGCCCCCAGAAGACTAAAAGTGCCCAAAGTAAACCCCCATGACAGAGTATATGTAAATGTGAATAAACACAACACAACACATGCCCCCACAGACTATGAACATAAAATCATATAAATGAACATGTTTTATATTTTTTTTAAACTGTAAAGATGTTTGCCCGTGAGTGTGCTTGTTTGCACAGGCGTGCCCGTAGCTCAGCCACAGTTAGCAGTAAGTGGAAAAGCATATAAGAACTAACTATGCAAAGTAAGCCAAAAAGCAATAGTGTAGCAGTAGAGACGTCAGCTGAAGAACAGGCAGTCATGGTTCGAGCCCCCACAACATCAATTTTTATTTTTAGTGAAATAAGCAGGAAACAAGTCCCTGACACATATGTACACATATAAAATTATATTTTATGTAAAATGTAATGAAATAGGCCAGTTATTGTGAAGAAATGTGAGATAACAAAATAATAACAAATGCCAGATGTGCCCATAGCTGAGCTATAGTTTAACAAGTTGAGTGCATCTGCCCGTAGGTGAGCAGTGGTTTAACAGGTGCAAAATGAGTGCCCGTAGGTGAGCAATGGTTCAATAGGTGCAAAATGAGTGCCCGTAGGTGAGCCATGGTTTAACACGCTGAAACTGTGTGCTCCTAGCTGAGCTGAGCGTAATATGCGTGCTGACAGCCAAATGAGGTGTAAACCAGTGTAACCCGTTTGCGCGGAGCTGCGCACTGCGCCAACAAGCTAAGCGACGGGCAACGTTGAGCAAGCTGTAACAAAACTGCCTTTAAGCAGACACATCCCCTAGCCTGTCTAGAAAGTCATAAAATATAAAAAGCAGTGGCCAGGTTCGAACCCAGGATATCATGCACCATAGTCAAGGTACTGAACCACTAAGCCATGACAGCTGTACTTAGAAATGCAGTAATAGCAAATATATAGGAATGAATAGGAAGTGGAGCATGACAAAGCAGGTTTTGTGAAGCTGATACAATTCCAAAATGGCCAATCACAGATAAGTGCGGGAAAAACGGCATATATAAGCCCCATAGGCGGGAATACACAGCATAACCGATTGTAGAACTAACTTGCAGCCAGAATGTCAGGAGTAGGTGAGGGTAGTTGCTTCCGAGCACAGAGGTGGGGTGTTGAGGAGTCCAGATATATGGTCTGGCTCCTTGTCCACAATCATGAGGCCCAACTCATGCAGGGCCAGGTCCTGTGGGGAGCATATAGGGCTGAGGCGTGGGACCGGTTGGCTCATGATCTCACCAGTGCCACAGGGATTTCAAGGACTGGTAAGCAGGTCCGTCACCACCATGCGGACCTGAAGAGACGTAAGCAGGACCAACTGAACCTTTGGATCCAGGAGGCCCAGCAAAAGCCCAATGCCCCACTACTGAGTAAGTTACATTTAATTATGTATGTAAGAAATTAACCTAGCTGATATTATGGAGATGTGTATTCCAATATTACTTTATTTATATTACAGCTGCAGGTGTCCGTTCTGCGAACCGCAGAGCCTATGGCGATAGGCTGGTGCAGTTGTGCCACCAGGCAGGTCAGTAATCCTCTCCCTGTAACTGTAAAGAAATATAAAAGTATGACAGTTAGCAAAAGAGTGCAGTGTAGTCACTAAATAATAAAATGTGCAAGTAACAGTGTAAGAGTGTTTGCAAGTATTGCTTGATTACAAAGATGTGTTGCAGTCTGTAATCCAAACAGAAAAATGAAAATGTCTGAAATAAAGTCTGAAATAAAGATGCCTACCTGTAATATAATAGTACACAACCTGCAGCAGGCTGAAAAGTACAGCTGCAGAAGATGAGCAAATCACATGTGTGAAATATATCCCTGTTGAAATACTGAAACATGACAGAAGTGAGACTGTTGGAAAGGATTGTAATAACTACAGGTAAAACATGTCAATAAAGCCTAGAAGTAAGTACCATCCTGAATTGTAAAATTAAAACAAGTGAGAGAGTGTGAGAAAGAGTTATGAATCCACCAATAAAGTAGTAATAACCCCTGAATAAAGTATACTGCAGTCAGTACAGAATGAAATGAATGTGACAAGCAGAACCAAACTGCGAAATGTAATCAAAATGTTGCTGCAGCTGGAATGTGTATCCCAAAATCTGGATATGTTGCTCTCAGTCTGCAATATGCAAATAGTATGATTGTCTGAAATACCAAACATCCACAGTTGTCTATAGCTATATAAAGCAAATGTAACAGGATGATGTAGCTGAACAAAGCCAGATATGAACGTGTATGAATAACAATAAAATGTATATTGATGTAGCAGTAACAGTCCTATCACCAACTTGGAGTAGTTATCACATAGGAAACTGTAGGTAGAACAGCAGTGTGTATATATCTGCAGCTATTACAAATGTACAGCATATGTATTGGTATTTGAAGGTGTTAATTATATTTTCTTCACCCTACCCTATAACCACATATAATCCATTTCACATGAAATTGGTATGTGCAATCACAATTAACTCCCCTGGACATTTGTCCTGTTGGGTCATACATATTTGCCTGTACGTTGATGCATCTGCCCTGTTCATACATCCAAACCTGATGGCCTGTTGCCATCAATCAATCCTGCATGTTGTTGGACTGTATATTGCTGTTCAAATTATGCATGTGTTATGCTCACTGTTCAAAGGTGTGAATATCTGGGTGTTTGGTTAATGGGAATACTAATGCATGCTGTTACAACTAATTGCGAATGGTATTGTATGTTACTAACCCAAACTGTCATGACATAATGCAAAACATAGGATGACAGGGAAGGCGGGTTCCAGTGGACCCACCTCTCCCACCTCAGCTGGCGAGTGCACCTGGCAGTAGTTCCCAGTCTGGACCCTCCTCTGGTGGCCCTGTGCCACTTGCGGGTGAAAGCACTGCAGGGGATGGGGCTCATCCCCCCTCTGCAAGTGTGGCCGGAGGAGAACCACCACTCACCCTCCGTAGCATCCGGACTGTGGTGCATAGGGAGATCCAGGAATCTGTTCTTGGGCCCCTACGCCAGCTTGAGGCACAGGTGACACAACTTACGGGCATGCGTGTTGCCCGGCCTACACAGCCCCCAGCACAGCCCCGTCCTGGACAGTGAAGGAACAGTGGCAACTGCCCATGGGTGGGGATACCAGTTCCACTGTTGCCATCTGTGGGCTCATGGGCTCTGGATATCCAAACATCCATCCCCGTCAATTGTGTAACCCCCCCCAACACGTGTCATACACCGCCCCTGTATGTGTCTTGTTTGTCTTGTCTGTTGACCTACCCAACCTACCTCCCCAGCTATACCGACTTCCTTTACCTGACATACCACTCTCACCTGAAAAAAAAAGGGCACTCTGTACCCACAACAAATTACGCCCCATACATAGCTGCCCATTCCGCACACATGTCTGCTGGACATGGAAACTATCAATTACAACTGGCTGTACAACAAGTATTATTGTTGTCCTGACACCTCTCTCAGGGGAGGAAGGTTTCAAATGTCACACCAAATTACAAACATATGCACAGCTGTTGCTGATGAAGAAATGGGCAGCTATGGGCCTTACCTACATCCCTCCTGCAAAACCCAAGCTTGTTTCCCTACTGTCTTACCCTCTTTGTGACCCCTTTTTCACCACTTTCCTGTCTCCCCATTTTCATTTCTTTCAAAGAAAATAGCGCGGTTGTGTGCCAGAGTAAGCACTGTTAAGCGGTTGTAAGTGGGCGTGCGCAGAGCTGAACGCCAGTGCGCATGCGTGAGCTCCGCGCAAACCAGCGCTAACCTGGTTACAACTGCTTAAAAGTGCCTTAGCACTCTGATTGACAGGTCCTGTAGTCAGTTCAAAAGCAAAATAAAATCCCACTGTCAGTCCCGAACCCAGGACCTTGGAAACAGTAGTCTGCATGACTTACCACTAAGCCATGACTGTTATATAAGAACATTGTGCTACAATAAATATATCATGTAATAGTAGGAATGAATGTAAAGGGAATATAGGATGTGTAGTACACAAAGCATGTCATGTATATTTACTGTCAAATCTAGTGGATTTCTATAATAGTAGTGTGTGAACAGAAACAGCCATGCTAGTTGGTAGCTAGTAGGTAATAATGTCAGTTATTATACATATATAAATATATGTATATGTATATATATATATATATATATATATATATATAGATGTAGGTGTCAGTGTACATACACACTTAGTACAGGAAACAGGAGAGATAAATGGAGAAATGTGAATCTACAACACAGCCTGAATCTTGAGAGAGATACTAACCTTTACACTCACAGAACAGTGTCCACAGCATACCAGCATGGTCCCCGCCCTTACAATCTGAAAGGGCAACGCCTATCTCACATACCCTTTTATAGTACTGTCCTGGAATCACAGTGAGAACTGCAATCAGTACACAACTGGCTGCATGCAATTAGCAAATGCTGGCTTACAATTGGTGCAGAGGCCATCACATGGACTTATGCAGATACCTACAAAAGCATCCTGTACTCCCACTCCACACATGCAATACTTTCATTGCACCATCTGGAGGCAGAGAGAGAGAGAGAGAGAGAGAGAGAAAGAAAAAAAAAAATAAAAACACAAACAAAAACCACACATAAGACAAACTAAGTTGAAGCTGTCATCAGTGTCAGTATCAAGCTGGGCTAGCAGCAGCAGGAAGCTATACTAACGGTAACGCAACCAGCTGCGACAAACACAGGTAATGTAAAGTAACAAGTTAATAGTCTACATACTGTGAACCCTCCATATGTGTTATTGGTCTGTATCTATATGTATGTCTATGTGATAAGTTGTGTGCACTTAGTTTTACCCAAAGGGGATGACTATACACTACATGTCATTCAGTGTTAGGCCATGATTCTGGCACCAGTTGTCCGTTTCAGTGAGGCCTGTCTGTAGGATGTGTGTGTCAGCTGGTGTAATGACTATGGCGCTTAGTTCGCAGTCATCTGGGAACTTTGTCATCCACAACCCGCCCATGTTTGCTTTCACATCTGAGAAGTAAATGCCAAACAAGAAGGGTCCTAGGACAGAGCCCTGTGGGATACCACATGTGACTGGCTTTGAGTCTGACATGGCTCCCGCAATGTTGACTTTATGGATTCTGTTGTTCAACCAGTTTGCAACCCATCATGTGACATATGTATTAACATTTAAGCTGATGAGCTTGTCTATGATGCCTGAGTGGAGTACTGTGTTGAAGGCCTTAGGCAAGTCCAGGTAGGCTGTATGGACCAATGGCTGTAGTGACTGTTTTGAAAAGGTCAACCATGTTCAAAAGGCAGGATCAGCCCTTCACAAAGGCAAACTGGATGGGATCAAGTGTCTGCAGGTACCCAATATCGCTGTATATGAGTCCCATAATGAATCTTTCCATAGCTTTGCAGACCAGGCTGGTTAAGCTTATGGGGTGGTAGTTCCCAGGGACAGTAGAGGTGCCTCCTTTGTGGAGTGGGACCACTGTTGCTGTATGCCAGTGTTCAGGTACATATCCCGTAGTAAGGCCAAGGTTAAATATCAGTTTTATATGCGGTTGTATCTCCTCTTGGAGTTCACGTAGCACACATCCAGGGATACCATCAGGTCACATTGATACTGTGTGTTCTGCTTTGCTGAGGGCGGCCCTCACCTGGACATCTGAGATGATAGGGAGGTTACATTCAGCTGTGATAAGTATTTCTAAGTTTGGGGGAGAGGGAGGGGGGATATTTGCACTGAACCTGTCTGCCAGAATGTTGCCAATATCTATGGGTTCAGTGAATGTTAAGTAGGTGTGTATTAACTCAGAGCATATCTGAGGCTTTTGGTCCATGTGTCTAACAAAACTGAAGAAGGCCTTGTGGTTATCTATAGTGTCCTTGGCCATTTCCCTCTCAGAGTTGGCCTTGGATGTTGTTATGAGAGAACTTAGCTTATTACTAGTGCCGACCACAGATGCCTTCCCTTTATGTGAATCTGCTCTGTCCTGCAGTAGCCTCCTTCTGTCATTATACAATTTGTCTTTGGCTGGGGTCCACCAGACAGGATGCTTAACCTTTGTGCATAGGGTCTGGGTTAGAATTGTGTGTGCATGTTCCATGCATTCTTTGGTATGTCCATGGGAAGCATTTGCAAAGGGGTCAGCATTGTGGGATGTGGCTTCCACTGGCCCAGTGGGCTGCATGGATACCATGTCAGTCCTAACAAGTGAAAATCTGTCTATTCACATATATATCAAAGTAGTCTACTGTGCTGGTGGTGGTGGTGGGATATGTATATCCAGGCCGATTATTTTGTGTCCAGATCACACTAGTGGATGACGTTCCACATACAGTACCCTGTTATGAACACCCAGGATGAGGTGGTGCATTGGACCTGTCTCAGTGTGCTGACTGATGGGGCTTGGTACTATGTTGTATGGAATGTGGCAGGTATTGTTGCACAGGTGTTGGCTGAGCACGAATATCTGGCCATGTACATGTGTATCCACCAAGAGACACACACGTGCTACATATGGGAGTAGTAGTATATCACTACAGTTGAGTATCATGTATAGTATGTGTGCCATATTTTGCTGACATAGTTTGCTGATATCCTGTTTGTGTTCTCTTTCAGGGACATGGCGCGCCAGCGAAATCCTGCCTACTCTGCTGCAGAAGATGAAGAGATACACCAGAGCCTGGTGCAGGATTATGACATACTGTTTTCCCGCACCAGCCAGAATCAGCAGGAGAGGGCTGCACTGTGGCAAGACCTTGTCCGTAGGGTAAATGACATTGGCACGCATAATAGGACATATGAGCAGGTACGACATCACTGCAGTGATTTAATCAGAAATGTCCATCAGCGTGCGTCGGATATCCACAGGCAACAGGTCGCCACAGGAGGTGGGGTGGCCACACATCCCCCCCTCACCAGACTGGAGGGGCTACTCCTAAGTGTTGTGGCTCCAGCCCAATAACATCAACAGCAACACACCTGCATTATGATGGAGGCTGGATCCACACAGCAACACGACATGGAGCATGCAGGTAATATGCCATATGTACATATGACTGTTCTGAACACTGTTAGTTTATGCATGTGTAAGGTGTGTCCTTGGTATGTAGCTGTCAACATAGTATGTAATTGTGCAGGTGTGATATTGCCAATATCAGCAGCTGACATGTGAAAGGCAACTGGTGTACTACTGAACTGTATCATACGCAGTATCAATGGCACAGTTGTGCCCACTGACATTAATCCCCTCTTTTCTGCAGGTCCCTCTGGTGTTACAGCAAGGCAGCCCATCCATGCTGGTGAGTGTGTTTTAACAATACCTATAATAGTCCTGATAGTGCTAGTAATAATAGTGTAACTCAGTAGTGCTCTGTGTGTATACTGCGGGGTGTGCATGTGTGCGTGTGTCCACATGTGCACGTGTGCATGTGTGCATGTGTGCCTGTGTCCACATGAGCCTGTGTGCATGTGCATGTGTACATGTGTGCCTGCGTCCATGTGTGCATATGTCCACTTGTGCATGTGTACATCACTGGTAACATTGTGTAGACATTGTAAACTGTGTTTCCTGTCTTCCTCCCACAGGTTCTGGTGCTGCTCTGGTGTCCTGCAGCAGGGAACCTGAATCTGGTGCCACAGTTACTGATAATGATGATATCTGTGTAATGGCACAGGAAGGTGTGTCAGGGTCCGTCATTGGTCAGCCAATTGACAGTACACAGCTATCAACCCCATCATTGTGCACAGTCATCCTGCCAGTACATCCTATGTCACCAATGTCCCTAGGTGATGGAAAGGATACAGTGGGCATTGACCAGGGTAATGTGGTATCTGTGGCACATGCTTCCCCATACAGCAGCCATGGGCAGGGTCCTGAGATGGTACCACACAGACAGTTGCCCATGGGTTCTCGTGGGAGCATCCGTGGGCCTCTGGCAGACGTGCCCAAAGAGGTCTGTCAACCTCAGCTATGTTTTGGGCTGTCATGCAGGCACAGTCACGTAGGGAAAGGTACACCAGACAGGGTCTGAGGGAGCTGAGAGCATGTCGCACATCCATGACTGACAGTATGCGTGACATCGCGGATGATATCCGTAATTTCACCGATGTCATAGACAGACATTGTGGGGACATATTACAGCAGTTCCACAACCACATGTCCATGAGCCAGGGCAATGGTGGACGGTTGCGGCATCGACGTGGCTGTATGCCAGCAACAGCAGCAGCTGGCAGTCGGCGCAGACGACAACAGGCCCGCGGACGCCCCCATAGTGCCAGCAGCAGCCCCAGCAATGTTGGGTCTGTGCTGTCATCAAAACGCCCCAGGAGACCAGGTGCACATGGCTCTGGACAGTCCCAACAGGGACCTGTGTCCAGTCAACAAACACCCGCTTCTGATGACAGTACCCAGTCTGGCTTAGTACCAGATATGGTCCGTAGCACCCCTGCCAGGCACAGGTACTGTGTCCGTGCCCACAGACACTGATCTGTATGACCTGCCAGGTGCAGTCTGTGGCTGTCCACAAACTCCAGTATATGGCAGCCATGAGGTGGAATTGTGTGCATGCATACACACATGCGAAATGTTAACACCTAGGGCTACCACATAAACGCACACACTGTACCTACAGTGCCCCACCCTGTACTGCTGTCCCTCACCAACACACATACACATACATGTCAATTGGTGGTATCAGTGGCAGACTCAGGCATACCTAATTCACACCCTGTGCATATGATGAAACTGTGCCACCTCCTGCAATCTCCAACATCAGTGCAGGAACAGGTTAACATGCTGCTGATGCACAGGGTGACTACATAGAAGTGCATTACTAGTATCATGTTGGTAACAGCACAGTGTGCTGATATGATTGTGTGTATATCCCAGCATGCCTGATGCAGTAACTGTATGACTGTCCTGAATTGTTATCTACACCCATAGTAAGTACCATAGTGTAACAGCTGCACATTATTGCATACCGGTGGTAAGGATGTCAACAGATAGCCACATACATAGGTATCACAGGGGAGAAGCTAATGCAAGTAGTGATACGCAATGATGGACATGTACACTAATGGTGGCATGTTGCCCACAACGACTATGCATTGTGGATGTTTGCGCATGTTGATATGTGTGCAGTACCAATTTAATTTAAATTAAATTAAATATTAAATAATATCAGTTCTACCATGGACATCTGAGCTGTGCATTCCTGGGTACATGTTGATAGTGCCTGCATATTTGCACTGTTACCTACTGGAAGTGTTACCCCTTCTTTGTTGTACAATGGACTACTTCCAGCCCTGCTTACTGTAGCTTTGTTTGCATGCATGTTTGCTTGAGGTTCCCTGGAACACTGATTTCACCTGCAATGCAGATTTACAGAGCTTCTGTGGATTCCTAGTGACATCTGCATAGCGTACTATATGTATGTCAATTTTCCACCTGACAGAACGTCACTGTCTGTCCTGTTCGCATGTACGTTGCCTGTGACACATTGCATATGACTTACCTGGCATTTACCCACGTGTGCAGTCATATATGCCAGCGCTATGAAATCAGTAGCAGTACACCCACACATACTCACCTTTAGTATGTTGCTCCCCATTGGCCCTATGTGTTGGTAATCACCATGGCAATCACACTACTATGGTAGCATGTGCAAAGGTAACCTGTGAATCACCTCTATGGTCCAGTTGTGGTTTATGTGAGTCATGTGGCAATGTCACAGCTGCCACATGTATGCAGTCAACCCTCTCCCCTGGCCAGGAATGTACAACACATGTGTGAGATGCAACCACATATCCAATCTGGGGACTGATCACTCTGAACCCAGTACTGCCATACCCTGTCAGGTGGCATGACATACTACAGTGACTACAATACCAGTCTGACATAGACCCGCACTGACAGCAATCCGAACACACTGGGAAATACTTTGAGCCACAGAATAGCATCCTGCCTGAGCATCACACACCTCCGCAGCTGGCACACAGGCATACGTTAAGTCGGAACAGAGCACATGCCACACATGGCACACACATCCCATGTGCCACACACTCACAGCCTGTAGGGCTACACAACACACCTGCTACAGATGTGTCAGGTACCTCTCTTGGCCGCTGCAGTGGGGTCCTGCTCAACAGGCTGTACATGGCGAAGGTCACAGTGATATGCCCGTGGGGCACTATGGTCCACCACAAAACACATGCATACAGGTCAGTCAGAGGCATGACACATATAACTCAGTCATTGTCCATGCCACTATGGATGACCTGAGATGTACCTCCCTGGACTACATGATAGGGAACATAGAAGGGCTCTCTCAGCATGTGGCATGGGCCAGTATGAGCCTGACCTTGGTTGCCATCATACCCTCACCAGGTATGCTACCACAATATGTAGGAAGGGTGTTCTATGTCTACATTCTGCTCAATCTCCAATGTCATTCATAGGGTATCCAATGGCTGTCAGCGTGTGGTTACATGCTAGGGAAGCCACAATGATTTGTGAGGGGCAGCTTGCACGTGACACCCATGGGCCATTGTATATTGGTGAAGCCCACTGATACACACATAGTGCCTTTTGCTGGAGGACACAGATTACATAGCCACCTCCGTGGGTATCACACGGGATAGGACACTAACAGTAATGCTACACAACACCAGCAGTGTACACCTCAAGATGCATGCACTGGACACTGTCCTCAGCATGGTAAACTGCAATATCTGTGCAGTAACAGATTCCTGATTCACGGCTCACAGGTGCAACCCATCACTGCCAGGTTATACCTCATACCATGCCTGTCGTCCCCTACACATGTAACACACATGAACAGGGGGGTGGTATCTCAAGGCACCACAGATACACACACCTCCAGGTTGTTGGCACAGCACAAAGCATCAGGGCCTATCCATGAGCAGCTAACAGTGTGTTGGACTGCCTTCTGGTTCATAGCCTGGCACACACAGCCCTCCCATACACAGGAAACCCACCTGTCCTCCCTAACAACACTGGAAATATGACAGTCTCTAGATATGTCTTTATATGGCTGGACTGCATCCAGCCGAACATTGTGTGTGAGCATTACTGTAGCTACAACACACTAGCTGAAAGGTTCCCAGCATGTAGTCACTGAATTGCAGTGGAACAACATGTTACCACTCCCACAACAGGTGGGAACATGCAGCACCTCTTCATCAACTACATGTAGACTATATGGCCCAGACCAGATGTGTATTTCCCGCTGTTAGGATGATACCATATACAACTCACACTGTATATACACATAGTGCATGCGGCCCCTGCACAGTAAGACAGTCATAATGTTATGCATTGCAAATACCATTTATCCACTTGAGGCACGTGTCAGACATGGTAACTACTGAAGGTCACAGGTATATATGTGTATGTGTCACACACATACATCATGTGTGCATTGCCATTGCTGGTTTAAGCAATGTCATGCATTGTTATGAACAACAACCCACACATGGTCATTTTGTGTGACACAACCACACGTGGCAGTTGTGGGTTTCCAAAACATACCTATCTGTGCTCTGACAGTGGTAATAGACCCAGTAGCGGAGCGCACTATTGGCATTACTGGGCAATTAGCCCTGTTTGGCTGTACTGATAGTGTGGTGACATCACCTGTGTTTACTGGGGGAATATGCAGCATCTGGTGTATTGTAGTAGTTGCCAAAAGGAACTGTTCTCTCACACTTGCAATTACACACACCCTACTATCCCCCCACCACCCCATCACCCCACCCCACCACAGCCCTGTTTGGCTGTACTGATAGTGTGGTGACATCACCTGTGTTTACTGGGGGAATATGCAGCATCTGGTGTATTGTAGTAGTTGCCAAAAAGAACTGTTTTCTCACACTTGCAATTACACACATCCTACTACCCCCCACCACACACACACACAATTGCCATTTACAGGACACACACACACACACACACACACACACACACTTGCCATTTGCAGGATTCATACCCCTATCTAACTATGTTATGACACGTGAGAGAGATGCATTAGCGAAGCACACTATTCGGATTACTAAGAGGTTCTTCTTCTCCGGCTGTACTTATAGGGTGCTGACATCATCAGTGTTTGGAAAGGGTAATGTTCATCATGTAGTGTGTTCTCCTGATTGCCAAAAAGCACACATTTTTCATACAGAATTGCACACACACAAACTCCCCTCATCCAAACACACACTTGCCATTTGCAGGATTCAAACCCCTACTTAACTATGTTAGGACACTTGAGAGAGATGCATTAGCAGAGTGCGCTATTCGGATTACTGGGAGGTTTCCCTTCACCAGCTGTATTTATAGAGTGCTGACATCATCAGTGTTTGGAAAGGGTAATGTTCATCATGTAGTGTGTTCTCCTAATCGCCAAAATGCACATATCTTTCATACAGACTTGCCAGCACACACACTCTCCTCATCCACACACTTGCTATTTGCAGGAGTCAAACCCCTACCAAGCTATGTTATGACACTTGAGAGAGACGCATTAGCGGAGTGTGCTATTCACATTACTGGGAGGTTTACCTTCTCCTGCTGTACTTATAGGGTGCTGACATCATCAGTGTTTAGAAAGGGGAATGTGCATCCTGTAGTGTGTTGTCCTAGTTGCCAAAATGGACATTCCTTTCATACAGACTTACACACACACTAACCCCTCTCCACACACACTGAGCATTTGCAGGATTCAAGCCCCTACCTAACTATGTTATGACACTCAAGACGGACGCATTAGCGGAGTACGCTATTCGCATTACTGGGAGGTTTTTCTTCTCCTGCTGTACTTATAGGGTGCTGACATCATCAGTGTTTAGAAAGGGGAATGTGCATCCTGTAGTGTGTTCTCCTAGTTGCCAAAAGGGACATTTTTTTCACACAGACTTGCACACACACTAACCCCCCTCCACACACACTGGGCATTTGCAGGATTCAAACCCCTACCTAACTATGTTATGACACTCGAAATGGATGCATTAGCAGAGCACGCTATTCACATTACTGGGAGGTTTCCTTTCTCCTGCTATACTTATAGGGTGCTGACATCATCAGTGTTTAGAAAGGGGAATGTGCATCCTGTAGAGTGTTTTCCCAGTTGCCAAAAGGGACATTTCCCTCACACAGACTTGCACACACAACAACCCCGCTCACCCACACACACACACTGAGCATTTGCATGGTTCAAACTCCTATCTAACTATATTATGACACTGGAGGGAGACGCATTAGCAGAGCGCGCTATCCAAATTACTGGGCATCTGTTCTGCACCTGCAGTATTTATAGGGTGCTGACATCTTTATTTCTACAGAGGTATGTACATCTAGTACTACCTGTCAGGTGGGGGATAGCATATATATGCATTTGCAGCCACCTATGTCAGGGTCAGATATGCGCATCGCACTGGCAGGTTATGTTCTATACCATGCTTCGTGACCACAGGACCTGTAACACACAACACAACCAGTCCAAAACACCCCTCCAACATCCAGGACACACACTTTGCTTCCCTGGGAACAGTGCCGGGATATGCAGGTGTTCACATACACCATTCCAGTTGTTAACATCAGGTACAGGCATATTGTGTGTGGGAACTACTCAGGCCTCTACAACATTACCCTACAGCCACTACAATTTGTGGGTCCATGTGCTATGGCAGAACCACTCACCACAGCCACATGGGGGAATACATATTGCACCTGTCCATCTGCAACATGGGTACTCACTGTTCCACACCAGAGGTAGACCGCCATTGTTGATATCTGACCATACCCACCTTTCCCTGGACATCCATATCCCATCCCCACCCCGGGCAAGGTTGTCACTGCAAAAAAACTGTATTTAGCACAAGCAGACTCTACACTTGTGAAGACTGGGGTGGAAGACTTCAAAGGACCCATGCTGGGGGACTATACTGGCCACTCTGCATAATCCTTGACAATTGCATTCTATGAGCATGTGTATGGTTTGCATTGATCATGCTATCCCACATATACCCATGACTGCTCCACAACAGGGCACCTGTCAGATGTACACCAGCCATATATGAGCTGTCCAACAGACAGAGTGAGCTAATACATTGCAGAGCTGTAGCCCACAGAGGGAGGACATCTCTGAACAGTACCGGCATGACACTTCAATCCCACATAATCATCACAACACAGTGTTGACAGTGAAATTGTCCAGAAAATGCAGATAGGGCTCCCCTCAGTCTGTTATTGATGCCCACTTACTGTTA
This sequence comes from Protopterus annectens, assembly GCF_019279795.1. Classification (NCBI taxonomy): domain Eukaryota; kingdom Metazoa; phylum Chordata; order Ceratodontiformes; family Protopteridae; genus Protopterus; species Protopterus annectens. The sequence continues at coordinate 243,682,161 of NC_056736.1, read as the reverse complement.
GAGGTCCTCAGCAACCCTCTTCCAGCACACACCAACAACATGGATGTGGCTTAGCACATTCAAACCCTGGGATCTCCACTGTGTCCCTGCTTGACAGAGGCACAGCACACTAGCCTCACACAATGCCTTATGTGACCTACTTTACAGTGGCACAGTAGCCTACTGTACTGGGGATGCAGATGCCAAGCACACTCTGGCTAAGCTGTCATTTCCTGGGGCAAACAGCCTAGTATTGACCTCTACACCCATATGTTTAATTGTAAGATGCACAATATTTGTTGCTGATAGACTGTTTGCAGGTCTTTATTGCCATAGCATTCCCTGTTTCTATGAACAACTTGTGTATCTGTGGAAGATGTTTGAATATGAGGGGGATCCACTATATCACTTATGTCTCTGTAGTCATTAAACTGTGTGCACTTGGCAGATTGCTGTGATGTGGTTGGTTCCTGGAATGACATGTACAAATACCAGATATGTGTGGCCAACTGCTAAACGGAGATATGGCCTAAGTGTGTGAGCATGCCCAGTTCAGCCTTTCCATGGCATGTTGTCTGACATATGTCTCATTTATCAAAGTGTGCGAGCATGCCCAGTGTGAGCTTTCCATATGTTGAACTCTGCAGTCCACCACATATTTGGATAAGTGTGAACTTCAACAATATCTCACGTTTATGGTTGTGTGTTGGGTGTCACGTTGTGTACTTACTGGCCAACTGCTTCGTGTCTGAACACAACAAGGATTATACTGTGCCTGCAGGGTTTGCATGGGATACTTTGCATACAGTTGTCAACATGCTTTCATACTGACCTAACACTGTAGTACATATAGTGTACTGGTTCAGTACTTTCACTGTGGTGGACAGTATCCTGGGCTTTAGTCCTATCACTGCTTTAAATCTTCATAGTGAGCACAACAGACTGTTTAAGGGCCAGTTGTGCACATATGACCATGTTACATTATATTCAGATATGGACTACCTAAACCAGGCTTGTCCAACATTGGTAGTGTATTCCACAACATAGGTGGACATTGGCAAACATTAGCGATGTGCCCTAGGCCATTTCTAATGCTAGTCAGAGAGTGTGTTTGTCCTTCGACACACACTGTAACTGGAGTTTGCCATGACATATGTCATGGTTAGTATACTGTGCCTCCGTCTACCTGTGACATAACAGTGATACCCACGGTAAACCTACCATCTCCCATCCACTCATCAAGATTCCTCTTGAGGAGTGTCGATGGGTGACTCTCTGGCTAACCTGTACTGGCTTCTGTGATATGGATCATTCAGTACAGCTTGTCCTATGTATGTCAGTGCTGGGGTTCAGGTCTCTCATGTGCATAGCTCACTGCCATTCAGATTGTACAAGGTGCAGTATGTTCATTGATTCCAGCTTGGACATGGCTTTATACATCAGGCACAGCTTGCCTCTGGGTGGGCAGTATGGCAGTGTGTGGAGCTGCAGTTTGTTTAATCAGGCAACACATGGCATCTGTTCAAGCTCTTTGCTACTCCTGGTGAGGTACTGTTGGGGACTTTACAGTTGATGGAGGTGTCTGCTGAGGTACATCCCACAGGGGCTATTGTAGTCAATTGTAACGCTGATGAAGGATGACTGCAGAGCCACAATGACCTCCCCTTATCTAGATCTGACAACCTTCATGATTAAGTGGGTATATGGTATGTTTCTGTGAACACTACAGCCACATGTTTGTCCAATGCAGGATATCTATCACCTTGTGTCCCCAGGTCTCTCATTACATGTTAGGTACGTAATGGGTTAACACCTGTGTGGTAATTGGTGGGCACTTACTGTATATCCATGCGGGTTGACTATACACTTTTCTGCAATTAGCTTGCTGACATGGCTATGGCACCAGTTGTCTGTTTCTATGTGGCCCTTTTGTGGGATGCTTGCGTCAGCTGGGGGTCAGATATGGTGGGCAGTTTGTAGTCCTCTGCATACATGTTCAGTCACAGTCCTTCCATGTTGGCCTGTACCTATGGGACATATATACGAAATGAGGGAGGTCCCAGGACCAAGCCTTGTGGGATGCCACTTATATCTGGTTTGTAGTCTGACACGGCTGCAGCATGTCTGACCATGTCAGTTCTGTCCTTGGTCTGATTTGCAACCCCTCTACTGACATAGGGGTTTATATTTAAGTTGGTGAACATATCTATACTGAACACGTAGGGTATTGTATGGAAGCATTTGCAAGGTCCAGCTACGCTGTGTGGACCACATTGCCCTCATCAATGACCTTAATGACTGTTTCAAATGGGTCAAACATGTTTAGGGGCAGGATCTGCACTTAAGACAGCCACACTGGGTAGGGTCCGGTGTCAGTAGGTCCCCGATATCTTTATGTCTGTGGTACACGCTGATCCTTTCCATAGCTGTGCAGACCAAGCTTGTCAGGATTCTGGGGTGGTAGTTTGCAGTATCCATTCAGGCAACACCTTTGTTGAGAAGGACCACTGTTGTTGTACACTGCTCTTTGGGTACATATCCTGTGGTAAGGCTGACATTGAGCAGTAGTGTGATTTGGCATTCCATTCTTCTTGGAGTCCATGTTGGACTCAGCCCAGAACACCATCTCATACCATTGCTGCTGTGTGTTTTGCTTTGTAGATGCTGGCTGTTACCTCAGAATCTGCAATGTCAGGGGGCCAGCAGTCTGCTGGGATAGATATTTTGCATTCTCGGGGGTTTGCACTGCACCTGTCAGGTTGTATGTTGGCAATATGTGTGTGTGTTTGGTATGTTGTTTGTAATATTTGTGTGATTCAGAGCATATCTGTGAATTCCCAACATGGTTCCTACCATCAGTTGAGTAAGCCTTGGGATTATCCTTAGTGTCCTGTACAATTTGTATCTTCATAGGTTCATAGGTTCATACTAGGCTATCCACCCTAGGGCATTTGTAAGCCTAGCCAGAGTGTGTGTGTCTTTCGCCACCCCTTGCTATGTGAATATTATGGCCATTTATGATTTACTTTACTGTGTCTCTGTCTGGACGTGACACAGTGAAGACCCCCAGTGTACATCTACGATCATCCATCCACTTGGCAATATTACTGTTGAGGAGTGTCAGTGAGGGGCTCTGCCTAACATGGAGTGGTATCCTGTTCCAGGGTGTGGGGAGCCTCTGGGTTATGTATCTGTCCCTCCAGCACATCCTGTTTCATTATGTGTTGAGGTTGACATCTGTCACTCTCACAGCTCCAATGGCTTTGATTTTTCTGGGGTGGAGCATGTCCATTACTCCTGTGCTGGACATGGCCTTGTACAACAGACATACAATGCCTCTGTGTAGGCAGTATGTGACTGCATTCAGCTGGGGTGTCTACAGCCAGGCAGCATATGACATATATTTGAGACCCTTTATCCTCTTGGTGAGGTACCTTTGAGGTCTTTCTAACCACTGCAGGTGTCAGGTAAGATACATCCCAAATGAGGCATTGTACTAGATTATGGGTCTGATAAGAGAACAGTACAGGGGCACAATGACCTCTGTTGATGTAGATGTGAATCCTTTCATGATACGGTGTCCAATATAGACAGTCTTCCTAGCCACATTGGCAATGTGAGTGTCACATAACAGGTTACTGTCCACTTGTGTCCCTAGGTCCCTGATTACTCCTTGCATACATAATGGTTTACCACCTATGTGGTAATTTATGAGTACCTTGCTTGGTATTTGGTGGGACATTCATACTGTCCAGTATCTTCAGGACGTCTGGGTGGGGTTCCTGTTTGTGAGAGTGTGGTCTGTAGCATGCTACAGACTGTACAGCAGTTTTGACTACAGTTAGGTGCACATGGGTGGTCTCTGATGCTTCTTGCATTGACAGTTACCTGGACGTATGGGTGTCTGTGCTGCATATGGATACTCCCCCTCCTTTTATGTTTTGGTCCAGGTTTTGGGGCCATAATGCATGATATGAGGTATAACCTGGTAGTGCTGGTGTGCTGTCAGTAGGCTTGCAGCAGGTTTCTGTCACTGCACAGACATCAATGTTCTCCATACTGGGGAGGGCCTCAGGAGCATGCATATTGCGGTTTACACATCTGGCATTGGTCAGCATTATCCTTATGTTTCTTACCACTTATGTTTTCTAGGGTGGTGGGTTAGTCTTTTCAGCCTTGCCTACGTACGGCTCTATGGAGGTGGCAAAAGCCTTATCCAATATCCAGACGCCCAGGGGTAACAGGTGCAAGCCATCCCTGGAACGGCAGCATGGCTTGTCATGCATGACATCTCAAGCAGACAGACATTAGATCCTCTTGGACTGACAGCTGTAATTGTGCCACCTGTTAAAGCTGATCATTCTGTGTTTGTACTGTGGCATCATTCTTGGTGAGGGTAGGATGCTGCAAACGGCCAGTGTCATACCGGCCTGGAGTACATACTCAGAGAGCTCATCCATGTCTCTTTTCATGTAGTCCAGGGAGGTACATCTCAGGTCATTCACACCAGCATGGACAATGACGGCATCATATTTCTACTTGCTTTGGGGTGACCTGCATACTTGTGTTATGTGACGTATTGTAGCAGCCTACAGGCAGCTTACTGTACCCTTTCCTTTGTTCAGTCTGGTGAGTGGGACAGTAGTGTGTCTGCCTATAGAGTCACCTATTATAACTGTATCAGGCATGTTGTTTCTCCTTCTGGCCTGTGACTGTTTGGCACACCAGCTTTGTGTACTATGTGTTGCATGTGCTATGTTTGGAGGCTGTGGTTGCTTGGGGTTCTGCTTTGGAGGCCTCTGTTGGTGTGGTGTGTTTGTAATTAGGGCCTCCAGGAATGTTTTTCTGTGTTTATGTGTTTGGTTTACAGTTGTGATAGGTCTATGTGGGACTGGGTTTGTGGTGTGTGTGGTTACCTTGTCCTACTGACTAGTTTTGACAGTACTGAGTTGGGGGAGCTCAGCCTCCGGTTTGGATAAATGGTTGCATATCTCACATATATTTGTATTTATTGGGGGGAGTTGAGGGTTGTCTGTGTACTTGGGGCAGGTGTAACATTGCCTCAGGATTCACAGATTCTACTTGTTGTAGCTGGCCTTAGTGGATTGTATGTGTGGACATATTTTATTGCCATACTACTGATCAGTGATTACTTCCCTTTTTATGTTTGCTCTATTATGTAGTAGCTTCCTCATTCTCTTGCATGGTTTGGTAATGGCTGGAGTCCAGCATGCCAGATGCCTGCATGTATGGCATTGCGTCTTGTTGTTATTTGTGAATGCATAATCCAAGCATTCCTGGCTGTGTTCATGGAATGCTTGTATAACAGGTTCTGCGGTGTGTCCCATATTTTACACCTGCACAGGGCCTTTAATGGATTTCACATCAGTTTGGAGGGGTGCAACTTATGCTTTACACATGATTTTCACTGTGGTTTTCTGGCCAGGGACTGTGGTCAGGATGTGTATATCCGGTGTGATTACTCTATGGTCTGGTCTTACCAGTGAAGGATACACTTCTCATCTTGCCATCCAGTACCCATGTTGCTGATTATCACATCCAGTATGCTTACCCCTCTTGTGGGAGTGGTACGTTGTTCCTGGGCATTTTGGTTTATGGATTCTAGGAACTTTTCTCCTACAGTGTTGGTGCTAGTATAATGCTCCCAGTGTATGTCTGGGTATTTTCAGTCAACCAATATAATGTGGTTTGGGGGGCTTGATATATTCATGTATTCCAACATAGGCCAGGTGCAGTTCCTGGTGTTAGGACGGTAGTCTGTAGCAGGCTATATACTAGGAAGCATTTTTAGCCACTGTTACTTGACCATGGCTAGTCCATGCTGCTTCTTGTTGTGGTACCAACATGGGGGTGTGGTTATCCTTGACAATTATTGCTAGTCACCCTCCTTTTGTAGCTTGTTCCATGTTTTGAGGCTGTACAGCACAGTATGAGGTGTAACCTGGTAGTGTTAGGGTGCTGTTGTGAGCCTTGACCCAGTTTTCTGTTACAGGACAGATATCAACATTCTCCATACTGGGTGCATTTACACTGCACGCATCTTGCTGTTTAGACTTCTAGCATTGGGTAGCATTACATCTAGGTTCTTATCCCTTGTGGTACCTATGGAGGTGGGTTTGTGTTTTGAGCCTTACCTATTCAGGGCACGCTGTGGGTACTGACAGACTTTGCCAGTATCCATGAGGCCTGGACTGATAGGTGCACGCCACCCCTAGCAGGTGGTGCATCATGTCATGCTCAGCATGTCATCCCAGGCTGGAACACATTGGCTCCCCTTTGACTAACTACATTACTTCAGCCAATTATTGCAATTGATCTTCCCATCGTCATATTGTGGCTTCATGCTTGGTGAGGATGGATGTTAGTCAGGGTCCTCAAGTGTGTATATAATACATGGTGTTACATTACTTAACACATGGCATTCATGCCTCAGGTGGTGCTGCAGGGCTGCCTCTGTCGGATGCACATATTACACTCCCTGTACATGTTTGAGAGCAGGTTATGTAATTTATTTTATTTTTTTATTTTATTTTACATTTGTTGACCGGGAGGATCCGACTGGATGCATGTCCATTTTCAGCGGAGGCCCGGGGAGAAAAGCTCCAAAACACAGGTTACAAAACACTTAACTAAACAATGAAGCAAAATATACATTCAAAATAAGAGCATTCTAAGTTATTCTTTCTAATTTATTTTAAATGTAAGAGGGGTAGGATAGTAAGGAGATGTAGAATATTCATGAGTTATAGACAGTTATTACATTCTAGAGTGGACTATCCCGGGTTTAGGCAATGGCAACTTCGCATTGAGCCCAGATGAGTTTTTAGCTTAGCTTTAAATTGACTTAAAGTAGAGATGGATATAATATCATGGGGAAGTTTGTTCCAAATGCTGTTCCAATGCTAGGCATCCATGTTATTATATGAGTGAGTCAGAGAGGGGTATCATTCCCAGGGTTCCTACTGAGCCAGTGTATGTGCTATGCGTTGCCTCTTTGCTAAGGCCAGGGCATACTGGGCACGCCTCCTTCTGCCTACTGGGGCAGGCTCAGGTTGTTCCTCCTCCGAGTCACGCTCTGCCTGTGATGGCCTTGGCAATGGTGGGGGGCTGTTTGGCCCGGCCCTATGCTGGTCCTGCTGCAGCTGTTTTCGCAAGCTCATATTATGTAGCATAGCACATACCATGACAATTTGGGTACATGTAGTTGCTGAGTACTGCAAGGCTCCACCAGATGTGTCCAGACACCGGAACCATGACTTGAGCAGCCCAAACACATGCTCTATTACATTACGTGTTTGTGCATGTGCCTCATTATGGCGTTCCTGTTCAGGTGTGTGTGCGTTTCTGATGGGTGTCATCAGCCACGGCTCCAGTGCATAACCTGCATCCCCCACTAGGTGTCCGTGTGGGATGTCCCCATTGGCAAATGTCTGGTACAGCTGCATCAAATGCCAGATATGGGAATCATGGCAGCTCCCAGGGTAGCCAGCACACACATTCATTATTATGCCCTGGGCATCACACACGACCTGGAAGTTGATGGAGGGGAAGCCCTTGCGGTTAATGTAGGCCCTACCCCGCTCACTGGCTGGTGCTTTGATGCGTATGTGCATGCAGTCTATTGCACCCACTACCTCAGGGTATTCCGCTATTTGCTGGAAGAGATGCATATTGCTGGCCAATACCTCACGGGCCTTGGGGAAATATACATGATCACCGACATGTGCTGACATGGCATTCAGGAACTGGTGCAGTACCCTGGAGGCTGATGCCTGTGATATCTCCATCATATCACCAGTTGGTCTCTGGAAGGTACCTGTTGCTAGTATTCTTAGGCCAACACATACCTTGGTTTCCACTGGGATGGGTTCCCCTCTGTTGGTTCTGTGTGTGAGGCGTTGGCTGCACAGCTTGACAATTTGCTGCAGGAGGTCTCTGTCCACTCTATAGCGCTCTACTTTCTGCAGCTCATGTAACCCATGGTAGGTGACCCTGGGCCTGTACACTCTTCTCCGTCTCCTCACTGTGGGTTGTCTGGCACCATCTGCATTGTCGCCACCCTCAACAAGTCGCCTATGTCTCCTTATGACAGCTATGGCAGCCCCTAGCATTTCTGCTCTGAGTTCAGCTTTTTCAGTTTTCACTTCTAATAGCTTACTCCTGTCTTGCAGTGTCTCTTGAGAGATACATCCTGCACTGCTGTTTGCAGAGTTTTAAGTGCTTGGCTAAGCTACTATTCTGCCTGTGTAATTGCCTGCTTCTAATTGTTTTCACCTGCTAGCTCCAGCAGTATTCCCTGCTAGCTTCCTACTAATTCTGTTGCTTCCTTTTTCCTTTCTGTTTCCTCAGGGGGGAGCAACATGCATACCAGCAAAAACACTCTCACAGTGGCTTACAAACGCGCACACATGCTTACACGGTTCAGAATCTGCTTATTCGGGTTAAAACACACACACACCAGCGCAAACAGTGTTACAACTCTGCCAACAGGCTCCCACATGCTCAGTCTGCCCTACACGCGTGCACACTAGCGCAAACAGTCTTCAAAGTCTACCAACACGCTCCCACATGCTCAGTCTGCCTTACACGCACGCACACTGTCTTACCCATGCCTCATGGTGCGCACACATGCACATGCATGCCCAGCCAGAAACTTTGGTGTAAGTAACAGTGTACACCTTCCATTTCTTGACTTTCCCATGCTTATCTTCTGGCACTCCTCTTTCCATGATCTGTGTCTGACATCTGTCATGTAACACTGACCTCCAATGAACTGCATTTCTTTCTACCATTCCCCCCTGTGATGTCACCTATCTCCTACTCTATTCCTCCCCCTTATGTATCTCTTACACTATTCAGAATGTGCTCATTTGCTATGTGACAGTGGGATTCAGTATCCTAACCCTCATTTACATCAGATTGCCTACTAATGCTTAGTTACATGTCTTAGACTCAGCTTCCCCCTTAGCAACCACTAAACGGTGGCCATGTTGTTTTTGGTCTGCTGGTCCCTGCATTGTAAATCCATGTATTGCATAAAACCCACATTTGTGGGTTTATAACCTTCATTTTTATGTTTTATACAGCGCAGGAAAAAAAATAAATAATTTTTTTTTCATATTTGCATCGGGGTACCTTGCCAATGGTCACATATTTGGCCATTGGCATGCTGCCTGTCACATATGCACCCTTTATTTGGAGCTGACATGGCTCCATTGTGATTTTTGCAGAAACATACTCAGTTGTCAACTGAGTACATTTCTGCAGCTAAAACGGCTCTTACACGGGCTGCTTTCTGTTTCGTGGATCGCTACTCTACCTCATTTGCATGCCTTTCAGCTGCAAGTGAGGTATTTAGCATATCCACGCCCAGTCCGTGTAAGAGACGTTTTAGCTGGTCTCTTACACGGAGTTTTGGGCTGTTCCTGGATTGCGAGGCTTGCATGGAGTCTTATACGTCTCTTACACTCCGTGCAAGCCTTCGTGAATCCTGTCCTCTGTCTTCTAACATTATTATTTGAGCATCTACAGTGGCACACCAGTATATAATATTAATTGTCCTCTTAATATTTTTCATACTCTTCACGTTTAAAGCTAAAATTTTCAGCTTCATAGAACAGTTGTATAAAAGATATGTTAACCCTTACCTTTGTTATTTTCTGTTACCATTATATATATTTTTTCGAAACACACTGTATTTGTTTTGATAAGTACAACAGGCATAATAAGAAAAACATATTGTTACAACAATAAGTGGATTGAACTTGAACATTAATACATAAGTGATCAAAAATTATAGCCTATATACATAAGTGCCAATACGCACAGAGGAGAGAGGGAAATGCTACAAAAATGGAAATCTCCAAATGCTACATTTATAAGGTAGTGTAGATACAACATTTACCATACTGCAATTCACCCCAGCCAACAGAGTACTGAAGAAATGGGGGAAACTCAGAAACAAACACATCCATCTTACCATTATATTTTTAAACTTTCTTTTTTTCTACCTAACTCTCTTTCCTATTGAATTTTTCTTCCCTTTTACTATATGCCACTCTGTCTTTTCTTCACTTGTCTCATCTATTTACTTTTTCTTTATCATTCTCATTAACTTTAAAAACAACTTCTACATTTTTCAGTTGTGGTGTAACTTCCTGTGCAACATCCTCTTCTGTCTCTTTTTCTTGTATAACTTCATTTACAGTGTATTTTTTATATTCATATTCTTGAGTCACTATCTCCCACTCTAACCATGAATGTCCTGCATTGTCACATTTTCTACACTTTAATTCACATTTCTTTGCATTATGACCTGTCTGACCACATAAATAACATATTTTCTTTGAACATTCATTAATTAAATGATTATTCTTTCCACAAAAATAAGTTTTAGGTTGTTGTCTATATTTTACAAAGCCTCTATTGCCATGAACATTAATAATACTAGATATATGTATCACATTCTCATTTTCCATTTTTAAAATTACTCCACATTTTCATCCCCCAATCCATAGTCCTCTTCAATCATATATTTCAGTAATGTCCATAACTTCTCTACATATTGTCAACAAATGTTCTTTCAGTTCTTTTGCTTCCACTTCAGTTCTAAACTGAATCACAACCCTTTCTTTTATGTGAATAAAAAGAGTTGTACAACATATTCTGAGAATGGAAAGTCTGTTTTCCTTTTTTTCATAAATCCCCCAAAATGTTTTCCATAGCCTGACCAGTTTCAAATATCAAGTTTCTTTGTTAATTAAAATGAAAGCTCTTACCTATTTCACTTTAACATCCAGTGGTAATATAACATTGTCCCACACCTCATGTCTGTCCAAGCCTTCTTCCTTTTTACTGCTCACCCAAACAACAAACTGTTCCTTGTTTCCTTTATTTACATCTCCTCTTTGGCTGCTTCTCCCACTGTTTCAGCATAAGACTTTTTCTCTGGAACCTTCTCTGGCTCATTTTAATTTATTCTTTCCATAATCTCACTCCAGGATGCAGCTGTTCCACTTTCTGGCTTAATCTGATCGATCATATCCTTCAGATAAGCATCCTGCAAACCTCTCAACTGGAGCATTAAAATAATGCATTTTCACACTGTTTCTGTTGATTCAAACAGATTTTTTTTCTGGAAATTTTACTCTGAATCCATTTCCAACTCTGTATTCACCTCCATTTCCTTCTCAACCTCTTTCCCATTTGAAAACAACATATTCTCTGCTCCCAAATAATTTGTGAACATTTCTGGTAGTGATTATACCATTTCTACTTCATTTTTGATACTTTTCACCACCATTTCACTTTGTCTTACAGCCTCCAAGTTTTTACCCGTTTCTCTGGGCTGCCTCTGTGCCTGGACCGGAAACAGGAAGTGAGTTCTGTCACACACAAACTCTTCCCCTTACTACCAAGAGTAGGGGAAGTTCCCTGATGCCCTGAATAAATTTCCCCTAGTAGTATAAATACCACCACAGGGCTCCCCTGAAAAGAGGCTACTAGCCTAGAGGGACTAACCCAGTCTAAACAAAGAGGTGAAGGTTTGTTGCAGGGGTGAGGGATACATTGGGATATGAATCTATTATGCCAGTTTGTCTTATTTATTTACCGATGAAGGTTTAGTTCCTTTAACCAAACATTTGAGATAGCATTACTTCTGCAAAGGAATAGAAGGACAAATACAGTTGGATCCTTTATGGCAAGAAAGGATAGACACAACCCTCCACAGAGGAGTCTGTAAGAGACTGAGTATAGAGAAAGGACTGCCATTCTCTCCTGATAACTAAGATTTTTGAGACCACTGATTTTGTTTTTAGCTATTAATCTCTGAGGTATCCCAAGTTGTAAGATATGTTTAGATAATACATGCCAAAAGGTGCATTATATTCAATAATTGGTCCGATAAGATATAAATAAAGGGGACATAAGACTTCACTAGACAAAGTGAAGATACCATTTTAAAGTAGATGGATCAGATAAAAGGCATTCCAAACTGTCAGCAAGAGTATCTAGATCCCTTACAAGAGTGTCTGATTGGAGTGGTGTATCATCTATATGTTCTGGGAGTGTAGGTGAGCTGAGAAAGTATGCAACAAGGCAAGTAAAACATGGGAAAAGATATTCCTAAAGGAAGAACAAAATATCTAGAAAAGTAGTATCTAGACCAAAATGTTGAAAGCAATTATTTAGACAGAAACCGCTAAAGGTCTAGACAATTTGGGTATCAGAGGTAATAAGGATTATAGCCAGGAGCTGGAAGAATATAAAGGAGATAATGAAACAAGAGAAGCAAAAGAAATTTATGATGTTTTCCAACAGAAACAGTGAAAACAACCACAGTGGGAGAGAAATTGAAAAAAAAAAACATCAAAAGAATTGGAAGAAATTTTAAAATACTAAAGGATAGCGGTGAATAAGATTAGGAGATGAATTCAGGACGCAGTAGTTCATATTGGTTTCATATTGGTTTCATATTGGTAAAGGGATAGGGGGTGTATATATATATATATATATATATATATATATATATATATATATATATATATATATATATATATATATATCTGAATAGAAGGGCAGAAGAAAAAAAAGAGGCTGAAGGAGGAAATGGGTACAGAATCAACTGACACATGAGCAGAAAACATGGCATGCATGTAAATGACCTATAGTGAGGAGTCTGTAAACTTTGGTGGAAATGCATGTTTGCATCATGGAACTGGAAATAATATATTATTAAAAAATGCATAAAGTCTGTTGTTTAGATGCTAGTTTGCAATGTATTCCATCTAATACAGGGTATTCACATTCTACTCCTTCGGACACTGAATGAGCCTGCATTTCTGCATGTTTCATTACATAATACTGTCCTTCATGGCAAAAATCAGTAAGTAGGTATTCTGCATATGCATTCCACTGACCACAGAATGAAGAGAAAATAATGATGTCTAAGAAATGTGTGTACATATAAAACATTGTACCAAATACCAGTAATAAACAAGCAGAGTCCACTACTTCCATTACATTGGAATATAGCTAACCAGATGGGGTAGTATGCCAGTCTAGTCTGTCTAATGTGAGCTGCTAGTATTTCACAGCTTCTCTTCCTGTTGACTCATTTTTCATGTGTAGATATCCCATCATTCTGAAAAATGTCTTCTGTTTTGGTTTCTTTCACTTGTTCTGGCAACCCGTTCCATGCATTCACCATAATGTCCCCTAGGTAATATTTTTCATACATAAATGAAGCTAGCCTCCTCAGTTTATCATTTACAAGCCTTCCTACCCCTGCTTTCTTCATCTTGTGTTATTTTCTATTTGTGCCTCCTGTTATGATTACATGTCACTATATCACATTCGTTCTGTTCCTCCTGTTGTGCTGTCTTCTTTTGCAAGTATTGTTGAAGCTACCCCACTCTTTGTATGAAGCTTCCTCAAGTTATTGTCCTTATCACCTTGACTATCTTTTTCTGAATTTCTTTTTTTAATACTACTAATTACTTACATCTGTTAAGTCTTCAGAATTACCCAAATTTGATTCTGTAACATGGGACAATAAATGTCTTGGTCTGCAGCCTGCTTCCATAATGACAATGATGATTTCAGTGAACCTGGTCACTTCTTTTTCATTTTGTATGAGATGATTCTCTGGGTTCCACATTGTGACTCCTAGGTGTTTTTGATCTTATGTATGAATCCTCCCTCTCCCAGACTATATTTTCCTCTGAGTTATTATAACCACAGTAGATCAGACTGGATTTATTTGCGTTAAAACTCAACTGGCAAACTCTTTCAATCTTTGTGGATCTCTTGATAAGGTTTCCAAACATTTTCCACTTCGATTTTGGTGGAACGAACAAATAGCATGCACTTGCCTCTGATCATCATCATTGGGTTTGTAAACAAAACAGAGAGCACATGTGCTGTCTTTTCACATCCTGCCTTAAGCATTTCAAGTATAAAACCAAAGTTCATCAGAATAAATAGTAGAAATGGTGTAGATCGGCTGTTTCAATTTGGATTTTAGATATGTTCTAGTGCAGAAAGTAGCTTGTTGAAGTAGGCTACAACAAAAACTTTTGCCTCCGTTTTGTGCTTAAGAGACATGCAAAAAAAATATTTGTAGTGCATGGAGCACATTGGACTGGATTCATAAGATTTCATTGCATCATCGTAAGCAAAGTTGTGTGATAAGTAGGGATGGATGAGCAGGGTGTGTGTGATTCAAGAAACATGGCTATACAACAAGTCTGGCTGGAAAATAAGGCTCAGCAAAGATTTATGCTAATGACTGTCTAATGAGCTGTGCTGTATGCTACTGAAGTAAAAATGATAGTAGAGCAATTCAGAAACATAAAAATGATGCACAGCCATTCTGTGCATGCATTAGCAATGAACACGATCATATGCTTGAGTTCAAGCAGAGAAAAAGTCAAAAACATGTTAAGGTTTGCCATGACATCTATAAAGTGTATCTGCAAGAGGCTCTTATAGCAGCTGCAACTGCAAATGGTGTGTAACATTACCCACAGAGGCAGTGGGTCTTCTGATCATGCTTAACCTTTCAATCCCACCATGACATACAAATAATGGACTAGTACTGAGTAGAAAGGGACACCATGCATCAAATAGAAAACTGTTGGCCTCATTTGCAGTCCTGTGGGATTCGTGGAATACCCATCTCAGTAGATACTAAGGTAGTGTATGACATATATTATCTACAGGGATCATTTAGTGAACAACTAGAGACACAGTGGGGATATCTCAGGCAACTGCCTTGGAATACTCCACCAATTCCTCAATGATATGTTTCATTGTGTGTGGGGGAGCATATGTGATTCACATGTACCACAGAGGAGAGAGAGAAAGAAAGGATCAGCATCATAAAGGATGTGAGCACCACACAGATATCTATGCCACAGCCCATTCCCCAGAGGTACTGGCAGTCACAGATGGCACCCACATGAAAAATAAAAGTCCAATCTAGTGAACTAGGAAGGAGGAAAGTAACCTCCAAAGGCATCTCTCTATAAAGTGCCAGGTGGTCTGTAATGCACAGGGTATCTTCTACATAATATGTGCAGGCACCCTGGCAGTTTCCACGACTTAACAAATATGGCACATATGTGACCTTTAGCAATGGTTTGTGATGTGTAACTTCCTATGATCATGCCATTTCTATAAAATTCTATTGTGTCATTAAACATAGTATGAAACTGAGTAATTAGATAAAACAGCATGGTTGTAGAGAGGTACCTTATTTCCCAGCACCCCTATGGCAGCAGTAGTTGAGACAGACAAGAAGTCAGAGGAGTAGAAAGCAGCAGTGGATGACCATGCCAGATGAAGGTGGGCACAATATACCATTGCACTAGCTATGAGGCAGCAGACTGCATATAGCTTTACTACAGAACTATACAAGAGCTAAGCTAGTACAGTCAGTAAAATGCTGCATTCAAAAATGCCAGACTGTGCTTACTGATGCATAGGCTGGCTGCTATGTTTATCAGACACAGACAGCTCATGTCACAATGTATAAAGGGCAGACTACTCTCAACATAATTTTCATACTTGGTGAAGGAAGCTTTACTACATAATTATACAATACCTAAGCAGATACTGACAAGTAAAAAGGATGCATACAGAAACATCGGACTGTGCTTTCTAATGCATAGAGTCCCCATTCTGTGCATCAGACTTAGCCAGCCCAAGTCAGAATGTGCAAAGGGCAGGGCACAGTTATAATCAATTACACAGGTGGGGAAGGGTTTAGAGGAGTGCATTACTTTCACAGGGAAGTGTGTAAGTGTGAGTGCAGACATCTAACAAAATTAGTAAGCAAAGTTATGGGCAGTGTAGATAGGTTTAGGTTGGGTTGTTGTATTAAAGGGCCTAGGTCACTGTACGTATGTGAGTATGGAGGTGTATGTTATGGGCTGTAGTGGTGTATATTAGTGTCTGCAGGGACACAGCCTAAGAATGTGGGCCAGCACTATGACCTGGATTACTGCACAGCTCCAAGGCATGCATGGCAGAGAATTCACTTTCCCCTTTATGTCTTGACCCATTAGATCTTTCTCTGTCAGCAACTGTACTGGCTGAATCATGAGACTGGCTTGACATCTGTGTACTATGTGAATGTGACAAATATAAGCTGGAGAAGGTGTCAGCATTACTATGACCATTAGTATGGGATGGCTTCTTCTGGATATAGCTATTTCCACAGCTAATGTAACAGTGGAAATGGCATCCAAGGCTAGCTTGGCTAACATCCGAAGATGTACCAGATACTGGGAACTGAGGATAGCCCTGTGCCCTGACAGACAACCCAGAACAGACATTGAATGGTCCAACATATCAGTCATCTCATCCAGTAATTCACACACATATTCATGCAGTCCTGTAAGTTACTATTGACTACCTAAATGACCCTCACAACCTTTGCTGAGGCCCTGGATGAAGTCACTGGTGTCATAACAATCATACTTCTCAACTGTACTGAATTCCTCAGAAAATACCATTTTGGGTCTCAAAATAACAGAGTGCCATGAATTCCTGAGTTACCCTTTTAAATCCCGATTTCATTTTTTGTATTTATTTTTGTTTCTCATGTGCTAACTTATGTCATCATTCAACACCGGGTGTCCTGTGGTATCATCAATGTGCAGTGGTGGACGTGGTGACATCAGAACCATGATATTCCTTTGAGTAATCTGGTTGGTTAGATCAAAAAATTACACTTGAAATAAAAAATGGTGGAGTAATAACAGTGGATGGCAATAAGCCAGCCTCCGAGTGTTTGGCATCCAAAAATGTTTTGCCTCATACTACCACACCCCAATAGTCACTGCCATTTTAATCTCTGCCAATTTAATGATAGGTGAACTGTTTCTGTGTATCTTCAGTAAGAGAAGTGGGACACATTAAATTATCCAGGAAAGTAAAATGGCTAAACTTCAGTACATTTGTGGCAAACTGAAGAATTCCCCAGACTTCCAAAGTGATTCAGTTCTGGTAAGTATGCAGAGTTTTGTACTGGCTGTAGAAGTGAATTAACAGATCATGTCTGTCCTTGTGCATCTTGAGGAGAATTATATTTTTCCCATCATTTGTAAGGTATTGCAGAGTAGTTTGTTATTGCTATGAGGAGGTGGTCCCATATTTATGCTTGTGAGTCTCCTTGTTTTGAAAAAGGGGTTATTTATTTATTTATGGGTTATAGTTAATAGCATTTGTTTCTATTTAAAATGTCTGGTTGTGAAAAGTAAGGAATTGGAATCCCTTCCTAAGTAAACTGACTTCCTAGCTGTGATCCTTGTGTAAGATATGAAGAGACTTTTGGCTGGCATTTGGGAGAGCAGTTAGCAAATTTTAGTATTATACAGGAACTGTGGGTAACAGTGATGCAGGTCATCATTTACTTGGTGTGTTAAGAACACTGACCAGCAGGTTAGGCATCTTTACACCCTCCACCTAGAATGCCACTGCCTTAGCCCCAAAAATAGGGAAAGAGATTCTCTTATAAACTTAGAAAGTTGCTTAACTAGCAGGATTTGTATTGGCATGCATTTTCTGAACACTATAAAGTCTGAAACTCAAATGTATATCATTATTTAGTAA
The DNA here is from genome assembly GCF_019279795.1 of Protopterus annectens. Taxonomy (NCBI): domain Eukaryota; kingdom Metazoa; phylum Chordata; order Ceratodontiformes; family Protopteridae; genus Protopterus; species Protopterus annectens. The sequence goes on along the minus strand of NC_056736.1, from coordinate 243,664,542 downwards.
CTTTAATCCTCAGTGATTTACCAGAAAACTACACATTTATGAGAAGCCGACCAAAAATAAGAGGCAAAAATCTGGACATTTGCAAGCTATGTTCCATACTAGAAGGCTGATATTTATTAATACTTTTTTGTTCATTTTGTTTTTAGGAAATAACTTTTCTCCATAATAATGACAGTTTTGTCACCTTTTTTTCTTTTTGCTTAATCTAATTGCTGGATGGAATTTAATGGTGAGATATAATGAGTTGTGGGGAATGGTGTATAATTAATTGCAGAATATTAGCATAATGTCTTTCTTATTGTAGTTGAAGTTGATCATGCTAGTGGATAGTAACTTCATAACAGTAGTCCTTTTGTCACAGTGGAGGCACTGTTTAGCAAACGATCATTACTCACACTTACAGCACTAAATAGACACTCTTGTTTCAGAAACAGTTTCCAACAGGGGGAAATCTTGTTTGAAGTACATACACATCTCATAGTAAAATGTCAGTTGGCTCATCTTTTGGATATAGTGAAGGATGAGGATCACCAGTATTAGGGTCTATATCACGAAATCGAATGTTGTGAACACCGAATACCGGAAGGCCGACCTTGGTAGTTCGGAAGTTGAGAATGTCGAATCTGTGGAAACCCAAATTCTTTCCCAGGGAAAGAATTTAGTTGGCCATTTCTGTGGATTCAGCATTTTCAGACCAGGTCAAGGTAAGTGTACGAATGGGTAGTGACGGACTTTAGGGTTAGGGCGTGGATCAGATAAGTGTGCAATAGTGACGGACTTTAGGGTTAGGGCGCGGGTCAGGTAAGTGTGCGGTAGTGACGGACTTTAAGTTTAGGGTGCAGGAAAGGTAAGTGTGCGGTAGTGACGGACTTTAGGGTTAGGGTGTGGGTCAGGTAAGTGTGCGGTAGTGACTGACTTTAGGGTTAGGGCTGGGTTAAGGATAGTGCATAGATACTGGTGTATGTTAGGTTTAGTGTAGGTTTTGAAAGTGTTTGGTGTGATTGTGTTATGTGTGTGTTTTTCAGATCAGCAATTGTTTTCCCTGGGGAAAAAAAATAGCTGTTTTGAAGTGTCGATGTTATCCGAATTAGATCTTCCAAATTCAAACTTATGGTGTTCGACATTTTGGAAGTTCGATTTCGTGATATAGACCCCCAGTATTATTATGATCTGTTGCAGGCATGTAGTATATGAACTATGAAAAAAGATACAGAGCCATAGCATTTTTATTTTGACAATAAACTAAAATAAGGCATATGGAATATCAGTTTTTAGGTCAAGAACTAAAATGGAAAAATAAAGTTCTGATTTAAAATTCACCACTTGTTAATGTGAAAAAAATGGCAAGCATAGCACTCAAAACCAATTACTGACCTTTGTTTTAGGAGCACCTTTTACACAAACAGCTCTAAGCCAAGGTCCCTGTTTTAAACACAGTCACTAAAGAATGTATAGTATAAGAAAAATTTGGCAATCAAAGCACAAAATAAAGCACTTTAGAATATAACATTTAAGTACATTTTGATAATAATCATTCTTAGCTTTATGTGCTATGTTTTACAAGTTGACTGAGCAGTAGATAATAACAGGAAGTCTTTTGTTATACAGTACAACTAGCAAAAGTAGTAATATACTAGAGCAAATGCAATGCTGCCTAATTATTTTCATTAGTAACTCAGGTGTCACTAATAAAAGTATGCAGTTTCAGAAAGCAGTATGTGCTTCACTGTACCAGCACAGTCATATTATAGAAACATTTTCATCTGTTTTAATTAATTTTGTTTGGGATTCAATAATGTTGAATCTGTATACTTTTTAATGTATCCATGTAAAAACTGCAAGGCTGCACTGAAGTTTTCTAAGAATGTTTAACAAAATCGCCAGCTGTGTGAAGAAAAGGTGAGATGTTCTTTTGTCATGCATGCTTGGGGATTTTTTGATATGTCTGCATGTGCTTGTGCATGTGTGTGTGTGAAGGGAGTCGGGGTTATTACAAATAAAACGTGCACTAGAAATAAATTTCTGCTGAATATATCTACTTTAATCTTTAAACCATTGTATTTAAATGGCATATTTTATTTTCCATTCATCTTTCATTATTTCATACACAGTTAGTCAAATGTGATCCCTAGCTGACTTCAATTTAATTCACACAAGTAGAATGTCATGCTTTCTACAGCATATTTCTCAACTGTCTTTGATTTTGACTCAAATTTTAGCTCTGTCACTCTCAATCACTCCTAAAACTGATGAATTTTGGAGAAATGGAGGTCATAACTCTGACGTGTCCAGATCTTAGCAGAATGCCCAGATTTTTGTCTCATATTTTTGATCTGTTCTCATAAAACTTGAGGATTTCTGGCAAATCTGTGAGTACTGAATTCACTAAATAATGACAGCTATTTCAATTTAGACTTCACATCCTTCAGAAAATGCATGGTAAGGTGCTGGGGATGCTGGACAGGAGTCTGCGCTCAATATGCATTATGATCTGTGCATACCTCTCAAGTGTACCTGATAAGTAGGAAAGTTCCTCATTCTGAGTCATAAAAACCTAGAGTGTTGCATATTCTCCCTCCACTGAAAGGGTGTCACTCATAGTATTAAGAATGTTTTCACTAATAGCCATGGGAAATAATACTGAATCATATTAACTTATCAAAATATGCTTTTGTAAGTATAAAGTGACACAGTTTGACCATCCTGTTTGCTTCCTAGCTGAAATAGTAAGCTGCTAATAATTTTTCCACATTTTTCCCTTAGCATGTGTCTTCAGAGACTTGTTGTTAACATTATATAAATAAAATGCCATTGTTCTGGTTATATATAGTATTAATTTCCCAGCCTTTCAGTTTGTGTTTGAATGCTAGTATCCCACAATTCCATCAGAGTGGTCAGGGTTGCATCATTATGTATTTACATTTTATTTTAATCTATTTAAATTTTATTTTAATCATTGTCCAGATTATTGTCCAAATGTAGCTACTTTTCATGGGCCTTTGTCCAGATTGTTGATGTTTTCAGGTTGAAGGTATGATAACAATGGAGCTGTACATATATTGGGTGGCAACTGCTGACACACCAACATCAAGGAAAGAGCTGTAACCATATCTCTTGCAAGCACCACAAATGCCCCCCTCCCCTGTGTTGACTGTCCTGCCCAGGATGACTAGTGACAGATTATGATACTTTCCTGATCTACGGTGTCCCCATCAACCTGTCCACACTAGATAGTAGTGTGTCATGGGTATGAGTAGGCTAAGACACTATGCTTAAAGTATAAGGGATATGTTTGGGTCATACTTCCTATGTCAGATACATGTTCTGCAGCCTCAGCTTTTGCCTGCTTATCCCCACCAGAATCATCAGAGGTTAGAATTATACATCAGATGGGCTAGTTCCATGGTGCTGGTGCCAGAAAATGATTCACCTTTGAATACGCCAAAAAAACATATCCAGTGTATGTATTCCCATGCATTAAAATTACACAGGCAAGTGATATCATTACAACTATTAATAAAGATAATGATATACAACCATATCCACACCTTTTACACATGGTTATTGCACTTCAGTGCCAGATGTATCTATAAAGAATAGGTGAAATGGGTGTGACTAACAGTTAAAAATGGAGGACATAGGAAAGGTAGGGCAACATACCTGGGACGTCACCCTTAGAAATCCTCTGGGACCTATCCAGCTTTGTCCTGACATCTACCACTGCACTGTGGAACTCTAAGGATATAGTACTGCCTTTGAATGAGGCCTGCAACTCCTCCATCTCTGTAAATGGTGGAATAGCAGACAGCTCACCACTGTCGTCCTCTGGCCCTGTGCCAATGACTCCACTCTCAGAGAGTGATCATATCACTGGCCCTCTTTTGGACCATGTCATAGTTATACCCTCACAATCTTTCAACAAACATAGTCAAAAAATGACTTGTCAGTGTTCAATGAGCCATCTACCATGGAGATTCAGGGCTTATAATACTACCTCATTCTCAACATCAGTAAACAGAGGCTTATAATAAGATATGCCTTTAGCTTCCTGTTTCTTAAAGATTTCCATATCGGTATGGGAAACACTGACATTAGCAGCCTTGCTCCTGCATTGGAATTACAAATTATAGCATTTTGAAATTATGTTAGTAAGCCATATGCCATGGTTTACCAGGATTTGACAGCAACATAGGTGCATACCCCCAAAACAACACCAAAACCTTAGCCATTTGCATATGCCCTAACGCCATAAAAATAATAATAGGTGCCTAAGTGCACGTTAAGAAGCATACAGCCTCACAAGGATCATTACTACATATATGCATATATATATATATATATATATATATATATATATATATATATATATATATATATATATATATATATAGTAGTAATTATCTTGTATAAAATACCTTGAGGTACAGCCTTAACTTTCTGTGCTGACTGACTATTTCTCCAATAGTCACATGGCAAGCAACACTGCAACCAAACTTCAAGAAACACAACTTTACCAGTATTATTATTATTATTACCTATTTTAGCAAAATTATTCCATTAGCAAACAAACTAAGGCTTACCCTGAGGAATAACCCTTAAGATCATATGTGATGGCATTCTGCTATGACTAGTGTACATACGTGATTTTCCCTGTAGTAATTTTTTATACCACTATAGCTACACTGGCAGAAAAACTGGAAAACATTCGTAGTAGATCTTACAATACATAGCACACAGAAATGCCAATATCATTCCAAGAAGCAGGTGGAACAGCTGGACGTACCTTAAAGTTGTCAACCTAGTGTACTGCAGCAAAATGTTTCTTAGCAGTGTCTCTTCCAAGATAGAAATTCATTTTCCATAGTACAATGATGATCCCTGCTCCAGGTCATACTTATATCACATGCATCCCCCCATCCACAATGTGTTTGCTTATCAGAGGTCATCCTATTATCGTTTCTGAATTGCTCAAGTTGCATGGCAAGCAAACAAGGTAAACATCATGTTGAGTTCTACACAATGCTGTGTACATCTGGCAAGTTGTGTATATGTTAATTATTATTATTGTTATTATCGTATGCCTGAGCATCAATGGTGAGCTCTGAGGATATGTGGGAAGTCCAGATAGCAGAAAATGATACATTTTCAGGCTCATTAATGTTCATAAATTAATTTTTAAAGAGACACATTCCGAAAAGTTACACATTAAAAGGTCAGTAACACATTGAAGTTATCATCATCATCAGCAGCAGCAGCAGCCCCATGTTTCCCATTTTCTCTACATGGGGTCGGGATATCATGGTAACTGTCACCAGCTCTCTTGATTCAATGCCACACTCCTGCCTTCTTCAACACTCATGCCTGACTGTTGCAGATCTCCTTTCACACAATCCATCCATCTCATAGCTGGATGTCCTCGCTTCCTCTTACTAGTCACAATTTTAAGTAATACCCATAGTAAATAGCAGTGAATATTAATAATATGGCAAAATAACATTGTAGAAAATTGTAGAAAAGTATATTCTCACATTTTAAGTAGTCTCTGAGATTCACACATGTAAATGTTTGTAATGTGTTTGTAGAGTGGTCTACATATTGACCATGTGTTCCGTAATTATGCTAGGTGGAGGCTCCACAACCTATAGATGGAAGGTTGGCAAAAATGGATATACTATATCTAACCATTTGAAGTTGGAGTCACAGATGAGCATATATTCTCAGTAACACACTGAGAGTTGGAGGTCTGCCATCTTTCATACCTTAACATGCAAATGGAAAAATAATAATGTATCACTTGCATTTTATTACTATGTCATCTAACCTTCTGTTCCGCCTTCCTCTTTCTTCCATCATTTATCTGTTATCTCCTCCCATTTCCAACCTTTAGTCTGCTAGGAAAATAGGTAAACATAAAACACACATGCTCAAAAAGTGATTATAAACTGAAATTCTTATTTCTGTACTCATCAGTTGCACAATAATGGCTATGGAGCAATGTTGCCGGCCATTGATGACCATATGGAAATGCTAGCTCATCTCCTATGGCAAAAATAAAGAACATTTCTATTCATGAACTTTGACTTTGCCATGGGATACACACCTGAGATAAACTTGCAAAAATTATAAACTGCACCAAAAAAATCAGCTGCTGGCTCCAATAAAATCCACAAAAACATTTATTTAGAACAAACACTGTGAAGCAAGCACTTTTGTCTTACTCTAGTAAGTAAAACTTCAGACAAAAAAACACAATGCATGAATGGCGTTTTTTCTGTTAAGCCTTTTCTAAAATTAAGGGGGCTTAAACATTGATTTTTATATTTATATTTATACATTTTATATGTAGTAAATGCATGCATATATATATATACATTTTTTAATATATATGTTTCTATGTTGCACTGTATGTATTTTTTAAAGACTTTTTACTTCTGTCTTTTTAAGATTTTTATGTCTTATTTGATTATATCAGCTGATTAATTAATGACATAATTGACTTTAACACTATATATGGATGCTGTGTTTTTTCTAAGTTTGTCTGATGAAGCGACAGTTTTTTGGTTGTGAAAGCGCTTACTCAGTTTGTTGTTTTATTCGATTCAGGTCAGTCCCTGGGATTCATGAAGCTTGCACCAGGTGCAGGTGTAGCATTGGTGTTCCAACACCAAATATGGCTGGCGAGCTATCCAGGAACGAGCTATATCCATGTGCACTATCTGCGTACGCTACGCCCACACAGCTCCCTGCCCATGTTTGCTAATTACCCCACTTGCAGCAGTGTAGCATGCAAATGAAGGTATTTAGCGATCCAGGAAGTGGTGCAGGCGTAGTGTAAGCATTCAGAAATGTAAACCATAAAAAACGGATTACATTTTTGCAAACATAAAATCGGAGCTATGACAGCCGGCCAAACACATGTATTTTATCGTTAATATATGCCAATGGCAAAATATATAGCAATTGGCATAAAAAATTGTACAAAATATGAAAAGAAAATTTAATTTAATTTTTAGCACTATCGCAAAGTTTAAGCACAGGACAGCAGTGCGCAAACCGGATAGCAAGAAAAATAGAAAAATATAGAATAAAACTGCATTGCAACACATATCATGATTTTCCCATAATAGTCAATGGCAGGCATGTTACACCACACCATGGTGTAAGGGTTGCTAAGGGGTTGTGACAGTGTTTTGCGTGGTAGCTAGGAATTAGTAGGCAATGCCATGCAAATGAGAAAAGTAATAGTGAATCTCAGATTCCCCGCTGGTGTAAGGATGCACCAAACTGCGTAGCATTATAACACGGAGATGTGACCTTGAGATAAAGATGACATCAAGAGAGGGGTTTGTCACCTTTGCTGTAAGCACATTGAAGCATTGCTAATCTGGTTTGCCCATAGCTAAGAAAAAGCTGCAGGATAGGGATGTGTCAAACTGGCTATAGCTTTGCTTAGCTGAGAGTAGACAAAGTAACTGAGTGTGCATGTGAACAGAGATGAAAACACACTTAAACCCAGTAAACTGATTTGTGTGGCGTGCACCAGAGCTGAAAAAGGAATGATATAGGAAAGAAATAAGGAAATGCTGCAGCAGGGAAATTGGAGAAAAAATGACTAATTAACACCTAGGAACCTACAGTGGGCCATTGACAATAGCTAACAAGGCTGCAAGCAGCTACCTGCAGAACAGGAAAGGGGAGGGGCTGTACTGCAAAGAAAATGGTAGTGTCACAGAAGAACAAAGCGGATTTGCAGTATATCAGCTACAAGACACCTTTTGCGACACATGACTGGGTAGGGAAAGTACAAAACAAGAAAGACGGCAGTTGGATGCATGCCTGATAATGGGATGGGATCCAGGTTTAAAAGTGAATTAAAGGCCAACAGATTAATCAAGGCAGGCAAGCATAACTCTGCACTAAAGGCCCCACACTTGCAGTACTCACTATAAAACCCATAATTAAGATACCCTGCAGCTGGAGTTGCTGATACACACCCAATGACATCAGCAGAATCTGTAGAAAAATAGTATAAAGTGTGAAAGCACCTCACACACACTTGTGTATTCCCATACACTCTGCACCATTGGTGTATATAGACAGGGCACTTTTAGTATGTACATGTTAGGGGCTGCTACAGCTTTGATCCACCAGCATGTGTTGGAGACTGAAGGTGGTGTGGAGGATGATGCACACAACCACCTCAGGCACCAGAGGAGAAGAAGAGTGTTCAGACCCAGGGAAACCTACCAGGGGATACATGATCTGGAGATAGTAGAGTGTTACAGGGTGGACAGAGACACCTTAGAGCAATTTGTGTAGCTGTGTCAGCCATGTCTCAGAGCCAGAACAAACAGAGGGGAACCCATCCCAGTGGATATGAAGGTATGTGTAAGCCTGAGAATACTAACTACAGGTACCCTTCAAAGGCCAACTGGGAATATTACGGGGATCTCACAGGCATCAGCATTCAAGGTACTTCACCAGTTCCTGGATGCCATGTTACCACATGCCAATGAACACATATACTTCCCCCAAATGCAGGAGGAGTTGGCCAGCAATATGCATCTCTTCCACTGTGTGGCAGAATACCCAGAGGTACTGGGTGCAATAGACTGCACGCACATACACATCAAGTCAGCACCCGGTGAGCAGGGTAGGCACTACATAAACCACAAGGTATATCCCTCCATCAATTGCCAGGTCATGTGCAATGCCCAAGGCATTATCATGGATGTGCGTACTGGCAGCCTTGGAAGCTATCATGACTCCCACATCTGGCATGCCTCACAGCTGTATCCGGTATTTGCCAGGGGGGACATTCTATATGTCCACCTGGTGGGGGATGCTGGCTATGCACTGGAACTGTGGATGATGACTGCCATCAGAAATGCACACACACCCATGCAGGAATGCCACAATGAGGCACACGCACAGACCAGAATCATTATAAAGCATGTGTTTGGGATGCTTAAATCACAGTTCCATTGCTTGGACATATCTGGTGGAACCTTGCAGTACTCTCCAGGTACGTGTGCCCACATCTTCATAGTATGTGCCATGCTACACAATATGATCCTGTGGAAACAGCTGCAGCAGAAACAGAATGGTGAATGCCCTCACAGCCCACCACAATTGTCAAGGGCCCCACAGGCACAAAGGTACTCAGACCACGAACACCCTGAGTCAGCCAAAGTAGGCAGACAGAGGACCAGTATGCCCATGCCTTGATAAGGAGGGAACATATAGTACACACACTGGCAGTGTAGGCACCTAGGGGCTGACACCTTTCTCCACCTGCACACAGTAAAATTGATGGCACACACACAAGACTACCTATAAATTGTCATGTATAGGCAAGTCTACTGTGTGCATCCAACATAGGCAGCCCTCAACTATTGCACACACAACAGCTATTGGCAGAAGGTAAGTCAACACCTGAACAGTAAATTAAACTATCAGCCTGTGCTGATACTGTATGTATAGGTTCATATGTTCAAGGTAGGTACTTGGCTAACTGCCTAAGGGCATTCATAAGCCTAGCCAAAATGTGTGAGCTTTTGCCACCCCATTGATTCATTAACTGTCCCTCTGTGGAGCAGAGCCAATGGTGGGATCCCTGGGGTGTATCTACTGTTCCCTACCCACTCTTCAAGGATTCTCTTGAAGAGTGTTAGTGAGGAGCTCTGTATAATGTAATTAGGGATGTTGTTCCAAACTATGGGGAGTTTCTATGACAGGAATACGTCCCTCCAGCATCTTCCAGTTATTGTAGTGGCAAGGTTCAGCTCACTACAGCATGTGGCTCACTGTGACATGGATTCCCATAGGTGGAGCATATCCATTAAGCCTGAGTTCGACATGGTTTTGTTGGTCAGCAGGGATAATCTCTGAGTAAACGAGATGCCACTGAGTAAAGTAGGAGCTTATTCAGTCTGGCTGCATAGGACATATGTTTGAGCCAGTAATCCTCTTGGCAAGGTACATTTGTGGACCTTCCAGCTGTTAGATGTGTCTTCTGAGGTACATCTCAAATGGGTTACTATACTCTATGATGGGGCTGATGAGTGATGAGTAAAGGGGCACTATAACTTCAGTATGTGTAGATGTGAACTCTTTAGTAATCAGAGGGCCTACATAGAAGGATGTCCTAACTACTTTGGATATATGATTGCCAAAGGAGAGATCACCATCTACCTTAGTCCCCAGATACTCTATTACCTCGTCTGTATTAAAGTGGCTGCCACTTATGTGTTAATATGTGGGTGCTTAATATTCCACAATGGAATGACCATGCAGTTTGTGACACTTAGCTGGAGGCCATGACTTTGACACCCTGTGTTGGTCTCTGTGAGGTCCTTTGAAGGATGTCTGTGTCATCTGGACTGAATGTATGGGTCCCAGTTTGCAGTCATTGCCAAACATGGTCTGCCATAGTCCACCTGTGTTTGCCTGTACCTCTGAGAAGTATATGCCAAACAGTAGGGGTCCCAGGACTGAGTCCTGTGGGACACCAGTTGTGACTGGTTAAGAGTTGGACCTGGAGACCTGCGAGTCATACCATGTGGGTTCTGTGTGTAAGCCTGTTGGCAACCCATCCTGTGATGTATGGGGGTATGTACAGGCTGGTGAGTTTATCAATAATACCTGAGTGAGGAATGGTGTCAAAAGCCTTGGCGAGGTCCAGGCAGTATGTGTGAACCAGCTCTCCCCTCATCTAATGCCTTGGTTACTGTCTGTAAGACATCAAACAGGTTCAGAAGGCATGAACTGCACTCAACCAAGCTGATCTGGGTTGGTTCAAGAGTTTGGAGGTTACCAATGTCTTTGTTAATGAGTGACATGAGGATGCGCTCCATAGCTTTGCAGACCAGGCTAGTCAGGCATATGGGGTGGTAGTTACCATGGTCAGTTGTGTTTCCACCTTGGTGGAGTGGAATAACCATTGTCACACGCCATTGTATAGGCATGTAGCCTGTGGAGAGGCTGAGGTTGAAAAGCTTAATTAGGTGGGGGGTCAAGTTTGTCTTGTAGTGTTTGCAAGATACAGTCTGGGTCACCATCTGCCTCCATTGACACTGTGTATTGCTGTTAGAGAGGGCCATTTCTACCTGTGTGTCTCTGATGTCTGGGATACTGTACTTTTCGGGTATTGTTGTGGGTTCTTTAGAGGGTGAAGTTTGCACTGAATGTATCTGCAAGGATGCTGGCGATATCAGTAGTGTCAGTATATTTTGTGCTATATTGCACCGGCACAGTGCAAATCTGTGTGTTGCCACTTAGATCCTTGACATAGCCAAAGAAGGCTTTGTGGTTACCCTTAGAATCCTTGCCTATTTTCCTGTTGATGTTAGCCTTGGATGATTTCATGAGGGACCTATGTTCCTTACTAATACCGGTCATGGATGCCTGCCCTTCTTGGGATTTGCTGTTTAACTGGACTACTGTCCTACTTCTGTTGTATAACCTGTTTATTGCAGGGGTCCACCAGACTGGTGTTTTTGTCTAGGAGGAGTGAGTCTTGGTTTACCAGTGATGGCACAATCCATACATCCTTGTAGGTGCTTATAGAGTGCATTTGTAAATCTGTCTGTATCTTGAGCAGTGTTTCCCCTAGTGTGGGGGCTGCGAAACCCCCCACCCCTGTCTCTAGTAGTGTGAATGTAGCTGTAGGAAAGGTATACACTGTGGTTTCCATGGGTGGTGGTAATGGTTAGGTGTGGAAACAGTGAATAGTTCATGGTCAGATCTAACCAGTGACCGATTTACCTCCACTGTGGTGCACCTGTTGCCCATGTTGGTGATTACCACTTCTAGTATGTTTCCACCCCTCATTAGGGAGTTTACCATCTGATAAAGGGCATATGAGGTGATAAATTCCAGGAAGCGCTGGGCCTGGAAGTGAGTACTTGAGTAAGTTTCCCAGTTAATGGTAGGGTAGTTGACATTAACCAATACCAGGGTGTGTGGTAGGACTGTCATGTTTTCCAATGTCTCCAGATAGGTGAAGTGGTGGTCCTGGGTCATGGCAGGTGATCTGTAGCAGGCTACAGTTTGCATTGCAGTTGTGGCTGATGTTAGCTGCACATGGATGATCTCAGAGGTATCATGATGCTGCCCCACTAACCTGGAGGTGTAGGTATCCCTGATAAATATGGATACACCCCCTCCATGTCTGCATCAATCCATGTTCTGTGTCTGAAATGTGTGGTATGGGTTGTAGTCTGGTAGTGCTGGTGTGCTCTCAGGAGCCTTAAAACATGTCTCAGTTACTGCACAGATGTTGACGTTGTCCATACTGAAGAGTGCTGTGAGGGCATGCATGTCGTGATCACAACCCCTGGTGTTGAGTAGCATAACCCTCATTGATTCTACTATTGTGCTGTTTATGGAGGTGGGATTCACCTTTGAGACTTCCCTCAAAAAGGCACCATGGGGGCGCAAATAGCCTTGGCCAGTATTCCAAAACCTAAGGCTGATACATAAGCCGGTATGGTACTGTTGCATGCATGTTTTCCATCTCTGCTTGTTTCTCATCTTTCCTGTAGGTAACCTTCTGGTAAGCAATAGAAAGCCTTAAACTTATACAAATCTTCTAGCTTCCAAGATAGGCTTTTGGAGTGATTAAGTATCAGTGTTCTGTATGTTCTTGCTGTACTTAACTGTTTTCTGTCTACATGGTGATATTTCACTGTATATTTTGATCTGAAAGCTCTTTTTATTCACATATTATGGCTGTGATGGCCTGCACTTTAGAGGTTCACAGATAGGTAGTAGGCTATCTGCCCATGGGCAATTAGAAGCGTAGCTCCAGTGTGTTGGCTTTCTCTGCACCATTGATGAAGTAACTGAGCCTCTGCCAAACATAGCCAATGAAGTGATTCAAGGCAGAGTTGCCGGAAGCTGTTGAAGACTGGGGCGGTGGAGGGTGGTAGGGGCACTTAGTGATCTAAAGAGGGCATGTTAACATGAAAAATTAACACCATTCAATTTCCCCAACAGGTCTTACAGCTATAAAACTGGAGGGGCTCCCCCACCACCTGGCTGTATTGTTCTGGGACACATGATCCTAGGGGTGTATATTCTGTTACCCATTCACACATCATGGTTTCCCTTGAAGTGTTTCAGTGAGGGGCTTTGCCTAATGTAGTTAGGAATACAATTTATAGTATCTCATTTCATTTGTTATATGTTTTTATTTCAAGAGTAAGTGAAGCTCTGTGGGTTTGGGCGCCTCCGCCCTTTGCTTAGCCTAGCTTACATATAGAAATCATCCAAATAGGAAATAGGCGGAAGCAACATTAATGTCAATAGTGTAATGGTTACAGCATTTGCATAGTTTCTGTGCATTCAATGTTCAAATCCCAAAAAAGTCAGGGATGTTTATCATGTTAAAAAGTATACTTTAACCACAGCTTGCATGTATAGGTAGTATTCATCAGTATAATAAACATTTGAAAAACCCATGTAAACCCACGTGTGCCGGAGATTAAAGTCAACAGAGAATGTAATGTTATGTAAGCCCATAGTGAGATGTTACTTCACTGAAATGTATACATCCTAAGCAGATGTGGCCATGTTTGTGCGCACAGGTTATACATTTTTAAGTTTGTTTAACTGCTGCTTTAATGTCACACAAACACTTTTAAACATGCTTACAACTGCTTAATTGTGCCTTATTCTGGAGTAAGAGTCCCAGTAAAGAAAGAGACAGCATACTGTGTACAAAATCACTTTAATAAAACAGAATAATCAGACTGGTTTCGGCCGGAATAATATCACAGCCTTCCTCAGTGCAATAAGAAAAAAATGAAATTTGGTTAAACAATAAATACATTCTTCTCAAGGCTGATTGGTCCATTTTAGAATTGTTTATTCAAACCAGGAGGGAACAACCCTCCCAGTTTCACAATCCACTTTTTCTCTTTATTATTTAGGATGGAGTGCCATCCAGTTTTGTTGGATTTATTGCCCTTTACAACATCAATGATCAAAAATGAAAACCTAGCAGTAGGATGTATCAAATGGTGTTTGTAAAGTGCATTGGAAGGTTTCTTGTTTTTAATATTGCTAATGTGTTCTGAAATTCTTATTCTGAATGGGCAGGAAATCTGACCAATGTAGAAAGAACCACAGGTGCATGTAGCTTGATATACTAACCAATCAGTACTGCAATTGGCAAAAAAATTAATTTCATAGACTGAAGAACTGTTGCGACTGGAAAACTGTTTGGATTTTACCACCTTGTCACAGTGGATACAATGTCCACATGGATAACAGCCAACTAATGGATCCCCCATAATGGTAGTTTGTATGTAATGGGAAGGTTGATAGATGGACCCATGTTTGTAATGGTTGAAGCAGGAAGCAAGGTTTTTACCTTTCCGGTATGAAAATTGACATCTTTCAGGTATAATTTGAGATAGCTCATCATCGTATTGTAAAATATTCCAATGTCTCCTGACACTTTCAATTAGATTCACCGTGTTCCTGGCACATTAACCCGATAAACCTGTTCGCATAGTGCAGTTTAAGCGGTTTATTATCTGGGTGATGTGTTTGACTGGAGTCGTCGTACATTGGAAGCTTCAGGTATTTTGTGTTTCCAAACATTTATTGGATATTGGGGATTATTTAAAGCATGCGTATGCGACCTTCTGAGATCATTTTGGAACATATGCATGCAATATTATGGGACTAATCCAACAGGCTTGTCTTTTCTCAAACTGATGGGCCTTATTGTCATCAAGGAACACAAGGTACTGTAATAACTTTTTATCATTTGGCGATTGTACGTAGAGTGGAATTTTTATTTTGTGGAATCCGTATCTTGTCTATTGGGACAGTATTTATACAACGGACAATCAAGATTCTATCAAAACCTTTCACAGTTGGTCGTGTAATAGGGATATCATCCCGAGAAGACCTCTCCATGAAGTGAAGTTCCAAGTGGTTTATTATCTGGGTGATGTGTTTAACTGTATTTGCTGAATATTGGAAGCTTCAGCCATTTGGTGTTTTCTAACGTTACTGCAGATTTGGGTTTTCATTTTACAAGCAATCAAATTTGGAAAGTTCTATCAAAGTGACCTTTCAAGAGTTTTTTGTGTTTCCACCTTGGTGGAGTGGAATAACCATTGTCACATGCCATTGTATAGGCATGTAGCCTGTAGAGAGGCTGAGGTTGAAAAGCTTAATTAGGTGGGGGGGGTCAAGTTTTGTCTTGTAGTGTTTGCAAGATACAGTCTGGGTCACCTTCTGCCTCCATTGACACTGTGTATTGCTGTTAGAGAGGGCCATTTCTACTTGTGTGTCTCTGATGTCTGGGATACTGTACTTTTTGGGTATTGTTGTGGGTTCTTTAGAGGGTGAAGTTTGCACTGAATGTATCTGCAAGGATGCTGGCGATATCAGTAGTGTCAGTATATTTTGTGCTATATTGCACCGGCACAGTGCAAATCTGTGTGTTACCACTTAGATCTTTGACATAGCTAAAGAAGGCTTTGTGGTTACCCTTAGAATCCTTGCCTATTTTCCTGTTGATGTTAGCCTTGGATGATTTCATGAGGGGGCCTATGTTCCTTACTAATACCGGTCATGGATATCTGCCCTTCTTGGGATTTGCTGTTTTACTGGATTACTGTCCTACTTCTGTTGTATAACCTGTTTATTGCAGGGGTCCACCAGACTGGTGTTTTTGTCTAGGAGGAGTGAGTCTTGGTTTACCAGTGATGGCACAATTCATACATCCTTGTAGCTGCTTATAGAGTGCATTTGTAAATCTGTCTGTATCTTGACCAGTGTTTTCCCTTAGTGTGGGGGCTGCAAACCCCCCCACCCCTGTCTCTAGTAGTGTGAATGTAGCTGTAGGAAAGGTATACACTGTGGTTTCCATGGGTGGTGGTAATGGCTGGGTGTGGAAACAGTGAATAGTTCATGGTCAGATCTAACCAGTGACCGGTTTACCTCCGCTGTGGTGCACCTGTTGCCCATGTTGGTGATTACCACTTCTAGTATGTTTCCACCCCTCATTAGGGAGTTCACCATCTGATACAGGGCATATGAGGTGATAAATTCCAGGAAGCGCTGGGCCTGGAAGTGAGTACTTGAGTAAGTTTCCCAGTTAATGGTAGGGTAGTTGACATTGACCAATACCAGAGTGTGCAGCAGGACTGTCATGTATTCCACTGTCTCCAGGTAGGTGAAGTGGTGGTCCTGAGTCATGGTAGGTGATCTGTAGCAGGCCACAGTTTGCATTGCAGTTGTGGCTGATGCTAGCTGCACATGGATGATCTCAGAGGTATCATGCTGCCCCACTAACCTGGAGGTGTAGGTATCCCTGATGAATATGGATACACCCCCACCATGTCTGTGTCAGTCCATGTTCTGTGTCTGAAATGTGTGGTATGGGTTGTAGTCTGGTAGTGCTGGTGTGCTCTCAGGAACCTTAAAACATGTCTCAGTTACTGCACAGATGTTGACATTGTCCATACTGAAGAGTGCTGTGAGGGTGTGCATGTTGTGATCACAACTCCTGGTGTTGAGTAGCATAACCCTCATTGATTCTACTGTTGTGCTGTTTACGGAGGTGGGATTCACCTTTGAGACTTCCCTCAAAAAGGCACCATGGGGGGCACAAATGGCCTGGGCCAGTATTCCAAAGCCAAAGGCTGACACATAAGCCGGTATGGTAGTGTTGCATGCATGTTTTCCATCTGTGCTCATTTCTCATCTTTCCTGTAGGTAACCTTCTGGTAAGCAATAGAAAGCCTTAAACGTATACAAATCTTCTAGCTTCCAAGATAGGCTTTTGGAGTGATTAAGTATCAGTGTTCTGCATATTCTTGCTGTACTTAACTGTTTTCTGACAACATGGTGATATTTCACTGTATATTTTGATCTGAAAGCTCTTTTTATTCACATATTATGGCTGTGATGGCCTGCACTTTAGAGGTTTACAGATAGGTAGTAGGCTATCTGCCCATGGGCAATTAGAAGCATAGCTCTAGTGTGTTGGCTTTCTCTGTAGCATTGATGAAGTAACTGAGCCTCTGCCAAACATAACCAATGAAGTGATTCTAGGCAGAGTTGCTGGAAGCTGTTGAAGACTGGGGTGGTGGAGAGTGATAGGGGCACTTAGTGATCTAAAGAGGGAGTGTTAACATGAAAAATCAACACCATTCAATTTCCCCAACAGGTCTTACAGCTATAAAACTGGAGGGGCTCCCCTACCACCTGGCTGTATTGTTCTGGGACACATGATCCCAGGGGTGTATATTATGTTGCCCATTCACACATCATAGTTTCCCTTGAAGTGTGTCAGTGAGGGGCTATGCCTAATGTAGTTAGGAATGCAATTTATAGTCTCTCATTTCATTTATATGTTTTTATTTCAAGAGTAAGTGAAGCTCAGTGGGTTTGGGTGCCTCCCCCTTTGCTTAGCCTAGCTTACATATAGAAATCATCTAAATAGGAAATAGGCGGAAGCAACATTAATGTCAATAGTGTAATGGTTACAGCATTTGCATAGGATCTGTGCATTCAATGTTCAAATCTCAATAAAGTCAGGGATGTTTATCATGTTAAAAAGTATACCTTAACCACAGCTTGCATGTATAGGTAGCATTCATCAGTATAATAAACATTTGAAAAAACCCATATAAACCCACATGTGCCAGAGATTAAAGTCAACAGAGAATGTAATGTTATGTAAGCCCATAGTGAGATGTTACTTCACTGAAAAGTATACATCCTGAGTAGTTAGCAGATGTGGCCATGTTTGTGAGCACAGGTTATACATTTTTAAGTTTGTTTAACTGCTGCTTTAATGTCACACAAACACTTTTAAACATGCTTACAACTGCTTAATTGTGCCTTATTCTGGAGTAAAAAACATTTTTAAAGTATTGCAGGTGTTGAACACTGGACCATGCACACTACAGTCATGGGACTTACTACTAAGAAATCTGAGCTGTATACATGTTTTGTGGTCTTTAGACTACACCTTATACTATAGGCATTCCATAGTACTGACCACAAATGGGACAGTCACTTTGTGTACATATGCACAGTACATTGCAATATACTGTAGTTTGTGAACCAACACATTCCAGTCTGCATATGTATTACTGTTACAAACTAATACAAAATACATATATATATATATATATATATGTCAGTGATGTCTGCACACACACACACACACATATATATATATATATATATATATCTATATCTATATATATATATATATATATATATATATATATATATATATATATATACATACACAGTTACATCTATAGCCATATATATAAACATCTATGAACACACTGCGTGACACAGAAGCAATCCAAAGAAATTGAAGTGTACACAGAACACATGCAGCTCTGGTATTAAAACTATTAATATTAACCTAATTCATCATAGAAGGGATAGTTGTTGCATATGTGAAGATTGTGGTGGGGGAGGAATGATGGATAATGAAATCATGCATCAAGGAGAGCCTGGGTCGGATGTTCAATAAGTGAACTGGAGGGGTATACATGGAGTATGGGGACAATATAAAAAGGACACAAAACAAGAAACATTCTCATCCATAATACACCCTGTAATGTCACTT
Source organism: Protopterus annectens (assembly GCF_019279795.1). NCBI lineage: Eukaryota > Metazoa > Chordata > Ceratodontiformes > Protopteridae > Protopterus > Protopterus annectens. The sequence continues at coordinate 243,645,923 of NC_056736.1, read as the reverse complement.
TGCAACACCTAATTCCACAAACATATGAACATTAACATGTATCATACATATGTACACCAACTGTCACATTTGTTTTCAGTAGTGAGGAATTCCTGTAGTAAAATGTATATTCAAAACACCATAACATTTGTAAATATCTCAGATGTCTTAGTGGTAAAGTCTGTGACTGTGGTGTTCATGGTCCTGGGTTCAAAGCCTGTTAATTTATTTTGAGGGCTAGAATAAGGGCTGTTGGATGCAGGTGGATTAAAGCACTTTTAAGCAGTTGTAAGTGGGTTTGCGTGAGGGTAAGCAGCGCTTAAACACAGTTAAATGGATAAGCGCTTCACAGGTTTAACCGTTGCTTAATGTCATGCAGTCCACGGGCAAACCTGCTTAAAACCACTTAAATGTGCATTATTCAAACTTTCCCTACCAGTGTCTACTCTGAGTGGTAAAATAATAACCCCTTCCAGGACTAGAACCCACAGCCATATACACCATCCTCAGAGTAACCTACCACTAAGCTACCTGAGATGGGCCTATGTCAGTTGTGTATTCAGACAGGTTAAAACACAAAAGGGAGGATTGTGTGGAAATAGGACAAACCGTCATGTACCCAATGAAAGGTGCATGCTATATATATATATATATATATATATATATATATATATATATATATATATATATAGATAGATATATATATATATAAAGAGAGAGTGAGAGAGAGAGAGATACATAGATACATGTCGCTATATACATATATATATATATATATATATATATATATATATAGGTTATAAACATCTACACATCTATGGAGGTACAGATAAACGTATGCAATAATGTATATTATATATCTATATATATATATATATATATATATATATATATACACACACACATATATATATATATATATATATATATATACACATACATACATACATACATACATGTATGTATACAGCATCTGAAGTGTTCATATCTGAGTATAACATGGACCATAGCAATCATACATTCTGCCCCCCCCAAACAATATGAACATAACATATGAAGAGTATATGCCAATACACTATTACAAATATGTTCTATGGACACAGTCACCAGCACAACTACAATGACTGCAAATATCCATGACAGAAATACACAGACAGCTTTCAATTAGCAAAACTTTATTACATTCCGATGTATTGCCAAAAGGATTCAAGGACTAACAGTACCTGCATGCTAAACAGGAAGCATTTAACAGTGCCTTAATGAATCAGCCTGCAATTACCACAGTATTAGTCCACTAAGGGATAGGTGTTCACATAGGGAAAGAACGCCCACACACATATAGAAGATGTATAAAAGTAGTTCCTACACACCTGCATCTGCTATATACACCCACCAACATCTCCCCCACATCCAAACTAATTACAACAATACATACTGTCATACCATAACCAATTATTCACCCACTGTACGACATCTGCTGAAACCTTAACATACCTGGACAGAGACACCCTAACATGGCCCTATGTGAAATAGTTGCTGTTATACAATGGAACAGCTGTTGACATTAAGGGTTTATTTGAACTATTCCTGTTTCAGAGGGTTGAAAAGTAATTATACCAGGAAATGTTACCGAGTACTGATTATCAGCACAGTATGATACACACTAACACCAAACTAAAGATGTCTGATAAGCACACTGTAACTCCCCTAACATTATATGCATAGCCATGCAGCCTTGAGTTGATCAAACATCCTGGCCAGACTGAAACATATGCAGAAGTATTAGATGCAGACAAACCCTGCACAAGTAGCAATGTTCAGAAATATAACAGCAGTACTCACATTTAGACCAAATCCTCTAAGCATTACACACAATATATTTGTGTTTGTCTCCATACAGCTGTTGCAATAGATTTCAAACAACACTTCCAGGTTGTCTTCCTCACAAGTAAGTCAAAGGGACAACGCTCAAGTGGAGTACTGAATTATACTCCACTGTTGCCATGGTATTGCCTAAGGCAGTAGCTGCACAGCTGATGTATATGTAATTAACTACTTAGGAACACCAATTGGTTATCAGGATAGCACAGGTTACTTATCTCTAACTATAAAAGGATGCATTGGTATACATTCAAACCGTCTGTATCTACCTGTAGAACAGTGCAAAATACTGAAACACAAACCAAAAATGAGTAATATACCAGTCAATAACACCTCCAATTACTAAGAAGGTATGTATAACATTTAGTATGTCTGTCTATGTAGTACCTGTTCTGTAAGAATTACAGTGTAATAAATGCATATAGTGGAAATAGCTATCTTCTAGCGATGTATTGTTGAGCAGTAGTAATGCTTGTAGTATTCTATGTGTGTACTGCTGTAGGTCACAAGGCAAACTCCTCATACACCACAAGGGATGATATATATAGGCTTGGAATTCACCAATTCTCTTCCAGCCACTGTCAATGTCAGTGTTGGTCCAACAAGTATATGCTATAACAGGGGATAGTATATGCCGATATATTGTAACAGAAGACATATGTATGGGTGTATAAGTAAGATGAACATGTCATAGGTGGACTTACTGTGCAAATATGGTTTGCATTGTGGGATATTGTACCAATAACTGTGTAATGTACAGTATTTTAGGCAGATCTGTATTCCATTTTACATAGCGTTTCTGTTACGTTATGCAAACATTAGTTATGTCTATTGGCAATTACAATACTCAATAACAGGATACATATGACTTGTATTCATCTGACAGTTTAGCAGCATGATAGCAAAGAAAACTGGAAGAGCTAGGTAACTATCCATGCACATAACACATGTAAGATCCACCTCTCTAGTATCATTTGCAAGCAATAACAGCTGTGCATGTGTACATGTTATGCAAATGTGTAGTGACCCCTGTTACAGGGCTGGGCAAAATGGCCATGTGCACACCTACTTAGAGTGGATATTGAGAGGTGAGACACACTGGTTGAACTTTCAGGTTTGTGTAGCCTAACCTCTCATTGCCAACCTAACAGCCGCTTGCAAATACTGTATGTAAGACAGTGCACAGTACTGGTAATGAAACAAGTTGCATATCATCTTTAACTCCAATGCAAAATCTACAGTAGGAGTATAAGATGTAGGAGACTGCTTCCCATGTGTAATAGCTGCTTCATAGGTGATGGCTTACACTATCTGATTATATCCTGATCATGTTGATAGTGGCAGCAGAGTCTATTGATACATGACTCTGTTTGGGGAGTGGGTGTCTGTGCCCAATAGTGCTCATGGTTCTGGTGGATATGTGAGTATATACCCAGAAAAGGAAACAGACCTGTAGACACTTGCATCATCTGTAATCAACTAACAGGATGTGATGTGCTCCTTAGAGGAGGATTGCTGCTAAAGGTAGCTACTATGTTTTTGTAATAGCCAGCATTGTCATGTCCACAACACAAGTAATTTCTTGTGAGCATCACTGTGTAAAACATTTTCATAATCAATAAGTACACTAAATACAGTACTTGTACTTGTAGTACTGAATGCTCATACAGGCATGTCCACTAGTCAGCTACTGGTGTTTACTAATGTCAGCTTTGTGCATGCGGCAATCCTGGGGGAATGTAATCTCTATGCCATGTACACTGCCAAACCCACCTAACACCACACCCTAAACATTGTCTGAGATGCAGCTACAGGGGTAAGCTGGAAGGCAGTCCAGTCTACAGCCTTGGCTGGTATGGACAGTCAGGAGGTGTAGGTTAACACATGCATCTCATCATCACAACTAACACATAACCTTACCAGAACACAGTAAGGACACCCTCACATACTACCAGAAATCACACACATTCACAGAGGCTTCTAAGTATCTGGCCAAGCAAGTGACCTCCCAAGCTGGAATAGACAGACAACAAAATACACAAACTGTATGACATAGTTTGCATAATTGTGCCATACCTCAGAACACATGGCCAGAAACATGTCCAACAGTACTCACTTGTGAATGCAAACTCTAGCACTATGTTACACACCAAGCTATATGAGGGCAAACATACTGTCAGCTGTCTGTCTGCCATGATTAGCCACATACCCATACACTCAGACCACCTTTTGATTTATACACATGGCACTGGCATATTCCATGTTGTTGTGCAGGATCTCTGATGCAGTAGCCTGGACTGCATGAAAACACACATGTAGGAACTGTCAGGTCTTGTAGCCCATGCAGGTATGTCCCAAGGCCTGGGTAGCATTCTGCCATTTGCCAGAATGATAATGCAGTACAGGGACAAAAGGATTGTATTCCACAATTGTCTAATGTACTGGTGCAAAAACATGCCCAACAGTACTCACTTGTGAATGCAAACTCTAGCACTATGTTACACACCAAGCTATATGAGGGCAAACATACTGTCAGCTGCCTGTCTGCCATGATTAGCCACATACCCATACACGCAGACCACCTTTTGAACTATACACATGGCACTGGCATATTCCATGTTGTTGTGCAGGATCTGTGATGCAGTAGCCTGGACTGCATGGAAACACACATGTAGGAACTGTCAGGTCTTGTAGCCCATGCAGGTATGTCCCAAGGCCTGGGTAGCATTCTGCCATTTGCCAGAATGATACTGCAGTACAGGGACAAAAGGACTGTATTCCACAATTGTCTAATGTACTGGTGCAATGCAAAGGGTATCCAGTCTCTTTCTGCCTGGGATAACATGGTAGACAGACCATGATGCTTTGCCAGACAGGGCCTGTACCGGTTACCCCTGGGAATCTGGATACTGGCTAGGGCTCAAGCTTCCCCCTGTAGTGCCTTCATCATGCTAAGTTCAAGTGGAAGTCCACTGCTGTAACAGGGACAGCCAGGCAATAAACTGTGGGGCTTGCTACTCATTGATACATTTCAGAAACTCAGTATGGACTCACTTATGTCAATCCTTAACATGGAGAACATATCTGTGCAGTGACTGGGATATGGTTCAAAGCTCTGGAGAGCACACCTGCATGACCATGTTATAACACATACCTCCCATCTTGTCCATTATCCTTTATTGGAACACATGGGTCACAAGTGTGTCCATATTCCTGAAGGATATGTACACCCCCACACTAGTTGCACTTGCATAACTTCAGATGCATTATGCTGAGCAACTACCTTTGTGCCAAAGTGGAATCCAAATTGCACCTTGCAACAGATTATCCACCATGCCTCAGAATTCCCAACTGTCATATTGTGCTGTAATGGGGAATATTAGGATTGAGACAGAAAACCATAATAATGGCTACTCTCAACTATTCCATTTTGAACTGGGAAGACCCCTCATGTATCAACACCTGCGCTCAATGCATGTTGGATTTCATCAACCCCAATGACCTGGATCACCATAGTCACACAAACAGGGCTAACAGTATGCTACACATTGTCTCCAAAGCCAATGTTATGCTTCTTAAGAGTGAAGTGGTGACTGTCATGGCACCCATGCAGATGGACAATGCAGTGCAAATGCTGAATCCTATACAAATGAACTTTAAGCACTCACATAAGTGCAGTGATTGTGCCATTAAAACAGAACCAAGATTCAACCAAACACAAACAAGAAGGCAAACTGGTGGTACCCTGCCTTAAAGTGTAACACAGAAGGTAGTAACCGTTGCAAGAGTGAACACACATGAGTGGTGGTGATCCCTGGTCAGCCTCAGTAAGATGCAGATACAGCATTTAATACCACACAAAGCTACTGTGAAACTAATCAGCCACATATTATGAGGCCAACCACAGAGCAATCTATAACTGTGTCATGAATCATAATAGCAACAACAAGACCTGGCGTGCTTTACAGCACTATGGCATGGGAAGTACTGCATCTACAGAAATAGCACCTGTTCATCCAGATAGGGTCTTGGAGAACCTAAACCCACTCCCACCTCCCTACCAACAAGTAAACATATTTATATATCCATGTACACTACAGAGCCCCTGTAATAACAACTGTGCAGGTACAAGCTGCACTCTCTAAAGCCATGCATACATCTTCCATGGGATCTGTCAACATCCCAGGGTGTATCCTACAGAAATGTCAGAACAATTTGCTCTCCACATACTTATCATGTTCAATCATAGCTTCATGTCAGGCTATGCACACACTGAATGGTGCACAGCAACAGTTATCACACCCCACAAAGGGGGAGACACCATTGATAATGGGAAATAGTGCACTACTACCCTGCTGAGTCTGGCCTGTAAGGCCATGAACCGTGATCAACTTATTTGATGTAGTCAGTACAGATGTAGATGACAGTAAGTTTGATTCACACAGCATATCATGACCTTGCCAGGTCTTAGGACATCATCACCCATACTGTGTTCCAGCTACACTCATTATACTAGGTGTATATTCCTATGTCACAGGAGTGGTTGGCAACTGGACTGCTGGCAGAACCAACACTACAGAAGGTGTCTGACTAATACACACACATCAAATCAGTGCCAGCTGCAGTAATACATGGTTAATCCCTGGTATTCCCCCTGTTATCTATACCACACATACTAACACGTAAGGCATCTGCCTATTGATGTTTGCAAATGACTGAACGAGGAGCAATAGCTGACTCAATGTGTGCTGTGGTCAACATACAGAAGGGTCTTTGCGGGTCGATGTGTGGTGTGTGACATATGGCCACACTCTGACAGATAAGTATTGCATTGTCATCCCCTATGTTAAAAACCCTGTACCCATGAACTACCACCTAGGCAGTGGTCAGCATAATGGAAACTGTGTGTGTATGGGATGCAGCTGGACAGAAGTCTTTCCTTTGATAGTTACTTCACCACACCAGACAGGTAGTCATACGTGCTGCCCCTAATCATGACAGGGTGCCATCCAAGAATATAGAGATAATTGTTCAGCCATACTTAACACTCAAGTGACCCATAATAGATCACATATGTCCTTTAAGGGTTATTGGCCATATTCAGATGGCCTACACTGGCCTTCCCAATCCCTAGCTCCACTATGTAGCATGATGCCTACCCTGAATAAAGCCATGTCCAACCCAGAGATGTTGGACATGCTACACCTACAAATCCTGGTTTCAAATAAACACATACTTCCTTTGCATCCACCTTTCTAGTACAAGGATCATAACATGCCTGACAGATCTCTGTCCCATACACTTTACATACTCCTGCCATAGTATGCATCCCTGTCCAGGGAAGCTGCACATTGCCCCTCTTTGTGACATGGTGTGAGGACCGCATGGTAAATATATCAGTGAACCTGTGGATCAGTTCTGTGGCACTGCTTGAACTGGCCACTGAAACCTACCAGTCTGTTGGCTACAGCTAGGTAACCTTTCAGCCTAGGCTCATAAATGGCCCAGGGCATATAGCCTACTAGTTCACTATGACCATACATGCTTTATTTGATATCCAACCCTGCAAATACCATCAGGCTAGCCATTTCCCCATGTGTTTCACATGTGCAACATGGGTAATACATGGCAGGATGCTAAACAGCTGTACAGTGTCATGTAGATGTATATGGCAAAACACATACATGTAAAACTTTCTGTGAGCAAGTCTGCAGGGTTACAGGTCACGTCCCTTAAGGCTGTGTATGACTATACATGTGACATATACACAGCATTATGGTCTTTTGCATTAATGTGAACACATCCAGGCATGTGCTGATAGGTAAAGACACCAGTACAGGCAAACAAACATGCCACCATCAAGTCATCCACATGGAGTATGAGCAACATCATCACTTGTCACACACATGTATGGTGATAACATCAAATCACCAGTAAGTGTCAAATGTGTGTGAGTTAAACATGTCAGTGGTGTTAGTGTCATCTAGATTTGCAAAGACATATCTGTAATCTTAGTAAATGTGATACACATGTATGTTCAACTGTACTTCTGTACTTCTCTGTGAGTTACTGTGACCTATCAACATCATTATATCTTCCAGGTATGCTGCATGCCAGGCTGCCACCATACACCTGCTTGGAGGATGAGGTCCTCTTCCCATACCTCCTCGACAACCATGTAACACTCTTCAGCCGTGTGCCACAGGATGCACAGCAGCGGGATGCCCAGTGGGAGGAACTCTGCAGGAGGGTAAATGATAGTGGTGGCCACAATCGCACCTATCAGCAGGTGCACCGACACTGCACAGACCTTATATGATGGGTGAAACAGCATGCTAATGCAATCGTCAGGGAACGAGGTGCAACAGGTGGGGGATCCACTCAACCAGCCCCCACTCACATGTACTGAGGAGCTACTGGCCAACCTGGGGGCACCTGCAGACCTCCATCCACAAGCTTTAGCTGGTATTGTGGAGGTAGGTGTCTCTCAACCACCGAGACTGGAGTTGCCTGGTAAGTCACTACTGCACATATAGCACACCTATATTTCATATAGTTACATGTGTTGCTGTACAATATGTAATGTAACTTCATATGCAAGGCATGTATGCACACATACCACATGCTATAGTCTGCTACTCTATGTATGCATAGATGTGCATACTCCATAGCATAGTCTATTGTACTGGCTTATGTGCTAACATGGACATTGCACCCTGTAGCTATCACACAGGTGTGGATAATGATCTTACTGCTGTGACACTCCTATTTAGGTACCTCTGGCATTTTGCAGTGACACCAGCCTGTTGCAGGTGAGATTGTAATGTACCAGGGATGATAATGCACAGATCATATTAATTGCATGCTATCTGCCATGTGGCCATTTAACGCACATACATATAATGTATGGTGGTCCTGTTAATATACACTGGTCTGACCTGCAATGCATCACAGTGGTTACCCATGTGGAATGTTTGAAGAATATATGAAACACCTACATTAAACCTTACATACTGTCATTGCCTGATGTGTGGACAGCTGTGAATACAATGGTGGAGATGTGGTTCACTGTAGGGTCAGGTACTACAGATCAGAAATTACACGTGTGGGGAATGTAGACAGTACTATACAGAGAGCATATGTGTGCACACACTCTAAATGTATTGGAGCTGGAGTATGACCAGCCCACAGGATTCACCCTTGTGGATTATACCCATGTTATGAATGTCACACAATGTCATGTGCTATCTGACATGTCCATGACATGTAGTGGGCTGACTGCAACACTGCTCAACTATCCTGCAAAACATATCTCACATCCCAAACATACCACCCTTTGCATAACCCTGTCCTCAGTTAAGCATATGACATCTATGGGTGTATGTCATATGGGATAATACTGACATGTGACATAGATGCCCATCACAACCATTGGACAAAACATGTGTACACATGGCCATGGAGGATGGCCTGAGACATGAAGCAACACACACAGTAGAAGTGATGTACATGTGTGTACACCCTGTTGTACATTGGCTCGACACAATACAACTATGGCCTATGTGTAATGGTGATATTGCAGATGTGAAACACTAAACATCATACAGGCCTGTGCACAGCTTGAGTAGGCATGACATCAAAACTAACACATAACATGTCTTGAGCATCTTGAGTGTGTCACAACATGAAAGCATTCACCTATACAGTATCCAAATACATACATCTGTTGCACAACACACACATACAACCACAGCAGGCCACAAATAAAGTACATTCACCTTGCTGGTGTCAGGCATCACTGTCATGCTTGCTCCTCATGTGTGTGAGGTGCACAGATGCCATGTGGGATATGGAGTACTGCTAATTTAGCCATGTCTGGGCATAGTTGCCAGGCATCAGTAATATGGTTGTAGATGTGCAGGGGTGTCATATGTATACCCTATAGTGACCTGTGTCACACATTCCACATTAGGGTTTAGTGTGTATACACCTCAGTGATGTGGGTCACATTCCACATTAGATATGTATTGTATCTGAACACAGTCATGGCTATGAACTGTGTCTGTAACTCACACTGTTTAGCAATAATGAAGCCACATGATGCCCTGCAATGGCTATGCACATCATATTTGTAGGGTGGACTGACAACATTGTGTCAGCTGAAGGTCCATGTTAGTGTAACACGTCCCTGCATTGGGACACCATTACCTTACTGTATATTTGAAAGGACAACATTGTGTTATACATGTATGCATGTCATTCAACATGTCAGCAGAAGACATGTCATACTATATGTGATTGGCAAGGTCATATGCCACACATTAGGCTGGTGTACTGTTAACCTGTGCTGGTCTGTGACACCATTGCAAAGTAGGGACAGTCAAGTCAAACATGTGTGTACAGTAACATGCACATTGTCTGTAACTCAGCTCAGGGGTAGGCAGAATAATGTTGAACAGAAATGCACTGCTTTGGGGGAGAGATGCAAGCTAGGGCCCAGGCAAACATAATATTCTCTCCACATACCCTTCTGCACATGTTCTCCTCACACATAGGGGCAGTGGCCAACACAAAGCATCAGTGGCAGATGTACAAAAGTCAGCAAAGGTCTGTTAACATGTGGGGTATTTTGCACAAAACATGGCAGTGCCGTGCATAGTGCATGCATTGTGTTGCAGGTATGGGGCATAATCTACTAACACAAATGGTGCAACACAGGGATGTATGCTAACTACTACTATAAATGTGTAAGGTGCATGCCTTCTGCTATAACACATGCATGCTGTTGTGTGCAACTCAGGGATGTATGATAACTATCACTATAATTGTCTAAGCTGAATGCCATATCACATGCATGTTGCATGCCGTTGGGTGCCATAGCATGTGTCTGTCTGTGTGTCTGTCTGTGTGTGCCTGTGTGTGTGTGTCTGTCTATGTGTGTGTTTGTCTGAGTGTGCGTATGTGTGTGTGTGTGTGTGTGTGTGTCTGTCTTTGTGTGTGTCTGTCTGTGTGTATGTGTGTGTATGTGTGTGTGTGTGTGTGTGTGTGTGTGTGTGTGTGTGTGTGTGTCTATCTGTCTGTCTGTGTCTGTGTGTGTGCTGTGCTGTATAACTTGTAATGTACAGTTTTTGTCTGCCCCCACAGGTGTTGATGTAGGTGCATTGCCCTCCTGCGGTCCACCTGATGTTAGTGTCCACACAGACTCTAACAGTGATGATGAAAGTATGATTGAGGCACAGGCAGGTTTGTCAGGGGCTGAATCTGTGCCATTGGTTGCCATTCCACCTGTATCCCCCTCATCCCCGCACACAGTTCTCCTGCCTACACATACCCCATCACCAGTGGCCATAGGGGAAGGACAGTTGGTGAATGGTAGCATGGAACAGTGAAGTGTGGAGACTATGGAAGGTGTGCCTGCACACCAAGATCCCAGCCAACTGACTGGTGATGTCCCAAGCAGGCATGTACCCAGTGCCGCTCGTAGGAGGACCAGTGGCCAACATGCCCCTGCAAGACAAAGCACATCAGTTGGTGTCACCAGACACATGTTTCAGGCTGTAATGGAGGCACGGGCACTTGCTAAACAGCACAACAGATTTGGTCTGAGGCTTCAGAGGGCTGCTGTCCATTCTTTAACTGGCAACATCCAGGCAACTGCAAATGCTCACCATCATCTTGCAGATGTCTTGGATAGACAATTGGGTGACATGGTGGGAGTCCTTGACCATGGCATGTCAATCCTGGAGCGTGGAATATCTGTGCTGGAACATCTGGTGGGAGTGAGGAATTGGGCACATGGACGTAGGCCAGCTACATCACTTGTTGAAGGTCTACATGAACATGCTACTTCACATGCCCACTCCCATAGTGGCAGTAGCAGCAACAGTGCAGCTGGTGCTGTGCTGTCCATAACAGGACACAGCAGGCCACATGCACATGGTCCTAGATGGTCCCAACAGGGACACGGTTCCAGTAGAAATGTGTCATCAGACAGTACCCAATCTGGACCTCTGTCTGGTAGTGCCCATGCAACCCCTGGCATGTGCAGGTCACATGGCCATGGTCGGACACCGTGAACTGTGGAACCTGCCCTGTACAGTATGCAGCTGTCAATAATACCCCAGTGCAGGCCAGCCACATGCCAGACCTGTGTGCATACATACACACACACACCAGAAACAAATGTAGGGCACCTCAACACACACACACACACACATAACATCCACACACACCCAATGATATCAAAGGCCCTTACCCACACACATGATGTCGTTCAATGATGCAGCCTAGGCCTCTGGCAATCATTATCACCCTGTGCATATGATGATGCCTGTGCCGCATCCCTGTCATCCACATCATCGGTGCAGGGACATGCTCATATGGTCTGATGCACAGGGTGAACATACTAGGAAGACAATTGTAGATTAATATTGTTGAGTAGCATTTGACAGGCACCGGACATACCATGTAGTACATTTTTTTAATGCATTTGGTACGTCTGACAATATGTATCATGCGTAACAGTAACTGCATGTTGATCTTGATGTTCTGCCTTCTTCTTTCAGGTGTAATTGCATGTGCTGAGGGATGTCAGTGTTTGCAGTTAGTGTCCCATATGTAAATGTTGACTACTCACAGGTCTGTATGACAATACCTGCATGCACTTCGTAGCTTCCACATCGCAGTTTTATTCTCCCAAGTTTCAATTATGTTTAATGATCTAATGATCCAAGAGCATGATAGCTGTGTAGTAAGCTACTGTGTTCAGAGCTGTCACATCCATAGTGGGTGATATCACAGGTACAGTTACCTGGAGCGGGGAGGAGGTAAAAGAATGGTATAGCAGATAACAAGGGTAAAGGCCAGTGGAAAAAGTAGCTTTTCATTGGGAAGCAGTAATACCCACTCACACCACTCACATGGCAGGATGCAAACACAGACACACCTACACACTCAGGGATACACAGACACTGTAACACACCCACACACTCAGGGATTCACAGACAGTAACACACACTCTGACACACACACAGTTGCCAGTGTTGGGATGAGAACTGCTGCCTATGTGCAAATTGTCATTATAGTACATTGAAATTACAAGACGTGCCACAGAGATTGCACAAGTGCAGATAGTTGGAATGGCCTAAGATCAAAGACATCAACAGGGATACTAGATTGCAGTGAGTGAATGTGGGGTGGGGGGGGTTCATCAGCTGGCTATGTAACAACAAGCCTCACTCCAGGGTGTACAGATTTAGAATGCCCTTCTAAGATTGATGACATCAATAGGGATACTAGATTGCATTGAGTAGATGGAGGGAGGGGGCCTTAAAATTTCACTGTGATACAATACAGCCTCACACCAGGGACATGACAGCCATACATACACACACAGACACACACATACTGTGGAATTCACAAAGATATACACCTACGTCACACACATACAGACACTTGACATGTGTGAGATTCAACCACTTGCCTATGCCTTTCTTTCTACACTTCACTCTGTACTGATATTTACCACAGTGTTCAGGAGAGTGAAAAATATTTGGGATGTATTCCCCACCATACGTGACACATATGGGGACACACACCCACATGTGCTAGTACTGTGAATCAAACACCTGCCTATCTCATGATAGGTATTACAGAGTTACAGCACTATCGCACATGCTACAAAGCATACTGACTCTTTCCTTTGTCACCTGTGCTGACATATGCACAATATATGCACAGGGGAGGTGTTACTGTTAAAGGTGTCAAGAAGTTTGCCTTCAGTGTCACCCTTACTGCATTCTACGTAGTGTGTCTTCCACTTTAGTTAACAGAACCACAGTGTAGCAGGTACACAGGTTATTGTAGGAATGGTTGTAACGCACCTGTGAGCTGTCCTCAGTAATAATTCATCTGCAAAGTAGCCCCACCACTTAGTAGTCATGTCCAAAATCTGTCCATACCTAAAGTACAGCTTACTGTACTTTGAGCATATCACCATATACAGTTGGCAATGTTGAAGCTGCATTGCAACAGCATGATGTACTAAGACAACAGTCACCTTCAAACATGAGACACTGCACACACATGGAATCTAAACACATATCAATACATGTACACATATGCAGTCTCCATCAGTAAGTGGACTAGCAGGTAAAGAGGATACATTCCACACCTTCCCCACACCATGTGTGAAACCTAGCCAAGCATTACACCATAATGGCTGTTGTATTCATGTACTGGTAGGTACCCACTTCCACCTTGTGTAATTTGAGTCAGTGCATCCGAACAAGCCATTTGTAAGCCATTTGTTTCTAAGTGTATGAGCATGCCCAGTATAACCTTGTGTAGTTGTAGTCATAGTGCATCCCAAACGGCTCTGTGCTACTAAGTGTATGAGCATGCCCACTGTCACTTTGTGTAATTGGAGTCAATGCATCCAAACAAGACCTGTGATTCTATGTGTATGAGCATGACCACTGTAACCCTGTATAATGATAGTAGTTGTCCAATCCACAGATGGGCATACTCCAGTTCAGCACTTGTTGTGCTACAGCTATACCTCTCAGACCTACCTATGTCTTACCTGCAGATGATGTGTCATGTTTGTGCATACAAGTTGTAATGGACTCCTAATTTAAACACACAGGTTTACCGCTATATACATCTTAACTGTGAAAAATAACAGGCAGCTGTTGCAAGACAAGAGCGACGCTTGGTAGGTGGTAAATCCTTTATAAGCAGAAAACTCCAAATCCAGAAAAATACAGACAATATTCATCCAAGATAAAACAGTGCAAGCAAACACAGCAGTATTAAGCGCTTTCGTCTGGTAGATGACTTCCTCAGAATTCTGGTATTCTTATAATTATGGTAATTATAATAATTATTATAATTATGGTAATACTGCTGTGTTTGCTTGCACTGTTTTATCTTGGATGAATATTGTCTGTATTTTTCTGGATTTGGAGTTTTCTGCTTATAAAGGATTTACCACCTACCAAGCGTCGCTCTTGTCTTGCAACAGTTGCCTTTTATTTTTCATTGTTTGTAAGACTCTACCTGTTTTCCTTGTTTGTTTATATCTTAACTGTCAGTATCCCTGTTGTTTTCCTCACTCTTAGAAGGGCATTCTGACTGCCTTGAAATGTGTAATCTCTGTGGCGCATCTTGTAACTGCGTAGTACTGTAATAGTGATCTGTAGAGAGGCAAGAATTCTGATCTCACCACTGGCAAGTGTGTGTGTGTGTTAGCAAATGGCTGAGTTTGGTTGTTTCTGTGTAGTTGTGTCTGTATCCTGTCATGAGAGTGGGTTTTGCTACTTTCCAAAGAGAAACCACCTTTTGCACTGGCCTTTATCCTTGTTATCTGCTAAACCACTCTTTCCCCCCACCCCACTGTAAGTAATCAGTCCTGTGATGTCACCCAGCTCCGAAGCAGAATCAGAGTAAGTGTAATTGCATTGTGTCTGTGGCACATACCTCAACTGCATACCACTCTACTAGTTACCTTTACATAGGCAAGACATGTATGCACAATACTGGCAAGTGTGTGTGTGTGTGTGTGTGTGTGTGTGTGTGTGTGTGTGTGTGTGTGTGTGTGTGTGTGTGTGACTACCCTGTAGCCAGGCATACACGTGTGTTATGTATTTTAACATGCTGCACACCATGGTAGTCATCTGTGGTGAGTGGAGTCTACAAACTATTACATAGTTAGGAATAGAAAAGAATAGACAGTCCAAGAATGACTACAGTTGGGTATGTTGATTTCCTGTGCCACTGTCGAGCAGTGACACAGAAGTGGTCACCGCGGTGTATGTCCATACCCATCATTCCCCCACCCAAACTACACAATCCCCGGGGTATATTTCCTTAGCCATCATTCCCCACCCCAAACTCCACATACACAACAACCATCCCTTCTCTGGTGAAGAGATTACAATTTAAATGTTATAAAACAAGAGATGCCTCTGTTTTGTGTACACATCAGTTCCTTTGGATCCCTTCTGTGTCACAAAGGGTGTTCAGACATGTTTATATGTGTGTGTATATATATATATATATATATATATATATATATAAATATAAACATATATATATATAAATATAAACATATATATATATAAATATAAACATATATATATATATATATATATATATATATATATATATATATATACACACATATATATATATATATATATATATACATATATACACACATATATATATATATATATATATATATATATATATATATATATATATACATATATATATATATATATATATATATATATAAACATATATATATATATATATATATATATATATAAACATATATATATATATATATATAAACATATATATATATATATATATATAAACATATACATACATATCTATATATATATATATATGCATGTATACATGTGTGTATATATATATATATATATATATATATATATATATATATATATATATGGCTATAGCTGTGTCTGTGTATATGCGTATAAAAATATGTGTGTACACATCCCGTAGGTGCATATATGTATTTAGTTATGACAGTTGTACAGATGTAGACTTGTCTATGTTGTTTCACAGAGTACAGTGCATTCAAGGGCACTGTACATATGTACACAAAGTGACTGTCCCATTTGTTTTCAGTACTGTGGAATACCTGTAGTCAAGGGCGCCCGCAGGCAGGTGCAAGGGGGTGCACTTGCACCCCCTGGAATCGGCTGACTAGATAATTTCAAAAAAGTTTTTTTTTTATTTTTTTTTTTATGTGCGTTCCTCTTTAAGAAGTCTGTGCTAACAGTCCAGTCGTGGGCATGCTGACATCATTGCTCTCGCTTAGAGGTTTGTGAGCGGGAACTCAGACTGATGATTCGAGCGGTGCTGACATCATCACTCTCGCTTAGAAGTTTGTGAGCGGTAACACAGACTGATGATTCGAGCGGGAACAGAAGATGGGGGAATAGCAAGCGGGATCGGAAGATGGGACCTGGAATAGCAAGTAGGATCGGAAGATGGGACCTGGAACGGGAGTAGACAGCCGGAAGATGGGACACTTTCAGGTGTGTGTGTGTGTGTGTGTGTATAAAATGCCCCAGGTGTACATGGTGGTGGGTAGAGAATAAGGCTTGAACCCTGTACCTTGGGCCCAAGTGGCAAGAGCCTGAATTCCCTACCCACCACCATTTGTAAAAATGTTGCAGGATTTTCACTCATACTTTTTCTGTTCCTTATAAAATCTGTGGTTTCTGCATTTGTGTCCTTGTTGCCTGACAGCTACATGTTCTCTGGTTTTATTCTTGGCTGTCTGGAGTGTTTCTCCCTGGGCCTCTGCTAAAAAATTAGCTTTTTTTCAAAGTCAGACTTTCCTGGTTAACAAATGTTAAAAAAATGGAGACATTTCAATATCAGACTTCATATTCTTCAGAAAGTGCATGGTAACAAAAGACAAAAGCTTTTATTCTAGCAATTTTCTAAGTGTACAAGATGGATATTTGAAATGTATTCCTGTGTTTGGGACTGTATTCCCCCCATTATTGGCTTCATCCAGGTTTTGTGCTAGGGTTGAGAGTTATGGTAAGAACTGAATTCACTGAGTATGTTTGGGGGCTGTATTCACCCAGTATTGGCTTTGTTCAGGTAGTGTTTGGGACTGTATTTCCCCCCATTATTGGCTTCATCCAGGTTTTGTGCTAGGGTTGAGAGTTATTGTAAGAACTGAATTCACTGAATATGTTTGGGGGCTGTATTCACCCAGTATCGGCTTTGTTCAGGTATTTATTGGCTTCATCCAGGTTTTTTGCTAATGTTGAGAGCTATGGTAAGAACTCATTTCACTGAATATGTTTGGGGGCTATATTCTCTCATTACTGGCTTTGTCCGGGTGTTATTTGCTAAGAGGTTGAGAGCTATGGTGAGAACTGAATTCACTGAATGTTTGGTGGTTGTAGTCACCCATTATTGGCTTTTTTCAGGTCTTTTGTGCCAAGAGGTTGACAGCTGTGCTATGGTGAGAACTGAATTCACTAAATAGTAAAGTTTCAGTCTTCCTCTTTCACAAAACAGCTGATTTGGCATAGTGGTATGTTGCTTTCACTGTTTTGCATGGGGTCCCCTGGGTTCAAGATGTGGCAGTGAAATGTATGGTGGTAATGCAGCATTTTATTCTAGCAACTTTCAAACATTATACAAGCAATGTTTAAAATGTGTCCCTGGTTTTTGGCCTTTTGCCCCCCCCCCACCCACCCAATAAATTTTGGCTTTTTCCAGATTTCTTGTGCTGCAAAGTTCAGAGATACAGCTGAGTGTCGAGTAGATTTTACAAGGAGCTGAGAGCTGCAGGGGAGCAAAAGTTTAGTGCTGCTTATGTTTAGTCTGCTTGCATTGTTAATAGCACAACAGATAGTGTACTTGCTTTAGATGCTGAAGGCTGTGGGTTCTACTCCCACAGTAGGTAAATGCATTGCTAATGCTGTATTGTGTTGTAAAGGGGGTGGATGCTGCAGTCCTTTTGGCAAAGATGCCTAGTAACTATGAACCTGTTAACAGTTTGCTATCCATTCTCTATTGCGGTATTACTAGCTTTTCATTTTTTTATTGCATGCAACAAAGGCAATTTATTCAAGGGTAACAGGCAGTTTATTTGTAGATTAAACAATGACATATAAAGTGTTTGCTAGCAGCAACCTCTTTATTAGTTACAAATTTCTTCAATGTGGATTTTACTACAGAGATTGCGTATATTTTTTACTGATACTGGTGGACTTGAGTAGACTTTTTATGATGGAAATGTTCTGAATTGGGCAGTTTTGTCATTGGTGGATGCTTTTTGTTTCATTGTTTACTGGAAAAATTTTCAAAACAATACATTTTAAAATGCCCTTTAACAACTGTACTGTATTGTACAAGGAATATAATGTAATACAGTCAGGAAGGTGTATCAAACAGCATGTGTATGTTATGTTCTAGGGGCCTATGATTTTGAAGACAGCCCAGAGTTAATATTTGCCATTGGTAAAATGTATTTTCTCTGAAAGTGGGTTTCAGTGCTGTTTCAATGCATGAGTTTCAAGGGCAGAGAAGTTTTAATGTTAGTCTATTTTCATTGTGAGACTGCATTGCTTTAACAGATATGTATTAGGGTTTGTGCTGTAAAATGCAAAGTAAAACTTTCAAATGAAATCCTAAATCATTGCAGAAGTAAAGCAGTATGCACATTAGTGTTTATGGTAAATGGGGCAAAATAACCAAGGAATGGGACATTGGAATGGCTGCAGGGGGGGGCTCCATTTGACCATGATTTTGTGAGGGGAGATAGCAAACTCAGACAGCCCCGGTTGAACTATACCTCTCAGTTGTCCATATCTTTGCAGAATGAATAGATATTTGCTGCTTATTTTTGGTTTGTTCCTCATAAAATTTGTGGTTTTCTAGCAAATCATTTAGGAATGAAGCCATTAAATGACAGACATTGAGTTTCAGATGTCATAACCTTCAGAAAAATGCATGCTAATGCTAGACTGTCTTTAAGTTTATACAAGAGCAATTTTTAGTAGTGTTTGTATGTTCCCCAATATATTTGGCCTTGTTCAGATTTCCTGCATTAAGAGGTTGAGAGGTACGTGCAAATCACTTTGTATATTAGAAATATCCAAACATCTCAATTGTCCCCAATTCTGGCTCAAAATGTTGCTCTTCCCTAATAATCCCTCCTCCAAAATTGCAATTTTGGAAGAAAATGTGGAGGGTTTACAATTATAACTGTAATGATCAGTTATAGATTACCTTTGTTTCAGAAATGCATGTGGATGCTCTTATTTTGTTAGCTGCTTCAAGTTAACTGTTAATATTAAAAAGCAGGGGCGGCCCGTGCTATTGGACTGCCGGACTGCAGGCCCTCAACAAAAAGAAGTAAAAAGAAATTAAAAAGAAAAAAAAAGTTTTAAAATTCGCGGACTTCACGCAGTAGTTCAGACTACTGTGAGTCTACTGCGCATGCTCCAGGCAGTCCAGCAGTACTGGTAGGGAAACATAGGAGACGTCTGTGCACTTTTAAAGTGCACAGACTCGCTGGGAAAATGTGTCGGGGTCGGACTGCAACACTAGCAGTCTGGAATTGAGTCTCTCATCGGGAAGGGGTTTCGTCGGATCTCGCAGGTCTTTGGATTGTTGCGCGGGCATTTGGATGTACGTTATGGAGAATGGACAGCCAGGACAGGTAAGTGTATGGTTCTCTTTACTATCTGAATTGATGGTATCATGTATCTTTGAATTTATGCTTTCAAGCTGGTGGACTGGTGCTTTTTACTGTACTGTTTGAATTTAGGGAAGTGTGTGTTTGAAGTTATGCTTTCAAGCTGGACTGGTGCGTTTTACGTTGAATTGATGGTATCATGTATCTGTGAAGTTATGCTTTCAAACTGGACTGGTGTGTGTGTGTGTGTGTGTGTGTGTGTGTGTGTGTGTGTGTGTGTGTGTGTGTGTGTGTGTGTGTGAGAGAGGTTCTCAGGTTTGATTCTTGGCTGGGTTCCTTCTTTGTGGGGGTCTGTTATTTCCTCATAATATCTGTGGTTTGTAAATGTTACAATGCTTGATATTTGATGGTGTAGTAGTAGCATTGTTGCCTTACAGCTGCAGGTTCTCAGGTTTGATTCTTGGCTGGGGTTCCTTCTTTGTGGGGTCTATTATCTTCTCCCTGTGTTTGTGTGGGTTTGCTTTTATTTGATGGTGCACTGGTAGCATTGTTGCCTCACAGCTGCAGTTTCTCAGGTTTGATTCTTGGCTGGGGTTCCTTCTTTGTGGGGTCTGTATCTTCTCCCTGTGTTTGTGTGGGTTTGCTTTTGTGTCCTCCCATGTTACAAAGACATGTCTGCATTATTTCTTCCTGGGCCTCTGCTGAAAATTGTTTTTTTGTTCCAAGTCAGACTGTCCTGATTAACACATGTTAAATAAAATTGACAGGCATTTGAATTTCAGACTTCAGGTTTCTGAATGTTTAATTTCTTACATATTTGATGGTGCAGTGGCAGTATTGTTGCCTCATAGCTACAGAATTTGTGGTTTGATTCTTGACTGTGGTGCCTTCTTTGTGGAGTCTGCATCTTATCTCTGTGTTTGTGTGGATTTGCTCTGGTATCCTGCCATTTTACAAAGACGTGTCTACAGTATTTCTCCCTGGGCCTCTGCTGAAAATTGTTTTTGTTCCATCAGAAGTAAAATTGACAGACATTTGAATTTCAGACTTCATAGTCTTCAGAAAATACATAGTAAAACAACTTTTTATTCTAGCAATAAATATATAGTAACACAACCTTTTATTATAGCAATTTTGTAAGTTTATAAGATGACTATTTGAAATTTTCCCTTATTTTTGGGACTGTAATACGGTCCGTGGCTTTGTCCAGTTTTTTTGTGCTAAGGTTGACAGCTATAGCAAGAACTGAAGTAACTGAATATGTTTGAGGGCTGTATTCCCTCATTACTGGGTTTGTCCAGGTTTGTGCTAAGAGGTTGACAGCTATGGTGAGAACTGAATTCATTAAATGATAGCCATTTAAGTTTCAGTCTTCCTCTCATTCACAAAACAGCTGATTTGGCGTAGTGGTATGTTGTTCTGACTCTTTTTTGCACAGGGACTTTGGCAGTAAAATGTGTGGTGATAACACAGCATTTTATTCTAGCAGCTTTCCAAGATTATACAAGCAATGTTTAATGTGTCCCTGGTTTTTGCCATTTTGACCCACCCCCAATAAATTTGGCTTTTTCCAGACTTCTTGTGCTGCAAAGTTGAGATGCAGTTGAGTATTGAGTAGATTTTACAAGGAGCTGAGAGCTGCAGGGGAAGAGAAGTTTAGTGCTAATAGCACAACAGGCTGTGTGCTTGCTTTTGATGCAGAAGGTTGTTGGTTCTACTCCCATAAGGGGTGAATGCTGCCGTACTGAAAGTTACGATACTAATTATGAGCCTGTTATCAGTTTGCCATCCATTTCCTATTGCAATATTGCTAGCTTATTTTTAATGTAATTTAGGCAATTTATTCCTCAGGGGCATCAGACACTTTATTGTTTGATGAAACCATGAAATATAAAGGTGACTGCTAGCAGCAACCTCTTCATTACAGATTTATTTAACGTGGAATTATTTAGATGACTTTTTTACTACTTCAGAGATTGTGCATATTTACTGATAATGGTGGACTGTAGAATTGTGCATATTTACTGATAATAGTGGACTGTACAAGCTTGAGTAGACTTTTATGATGGAAATGTTCTGAATTGGACAGTTTTGTTTCATTGTTTACTGGAAAAATGTTCAAAGCAATAGGAAGGTGTATCAAAGAGCACATGTATGTTTCATATGCAGGGGGCCTATGATTTGAAAACAGCCCAGAATTAATTTTTATCTGCCATGAGTAAAATGTATTTTCTTTGAATGTGGATTTTAATGTTGTTTCAGTGAATGTGAGTTTCAAGGGCAGAGAAGGTTTAATGCCAAGTTTGTTTAGCAGATGTCTTAGTGTTTGTGCTGTAAAATGCAAAAATAAAACTTTCAAATGAAGTTCAAATCATCATAGAAGTAGATCAGTATGCACATTAGTGTTTATGGTAAATGGAGTGAAATAGCAAAGTAATGGATCATTGGAATGGCTGCATGGAGGCTCCATTTGACCAGGGTTTTGTGAGGGGGAAGGGCGGCAAACTTAGACAGCCCCAGCTGAACCATACCTCCCAACTGTCCAGATTTTCAAAGAATGAATAGATTTTTTGCTTCTTATTTTTGATTTGTTCCACATAAAAAATTGTGGTTTTCTGGCAAATCATTTAGGAATTAAGTCACTAAATAATGACACACCTAGTTTCAGATGTCATAACCTTCAGAAAAATGCATGCTTAATGCCTCAAGGACAGTTCTGATATTAAAAGAGAAAGGTGATTCCAAAAATCCTGATAATTACAGGCCTATATCACTTTTGAATATGGACATGAAAATCATGACATCCATTCTGGCGAGTAGGCTGAAAAAGGTAATAAACCCAATAATATCAGAGGAACAGGCGGGGTTTATGGATGGGAGGCAGACCACGGATAATATCTTAACGCTCCATACCTTAATCTCTTATGCGAAATATAAAAACCTGAATTTGTATGCCCTAATTATTGATGCTCAGAAAGCATTTGATAGGGTTAATTTGGATTATTTATTTGATACATTACCTTATTTTAATATACATAGGAGTTTATCTCAATGTTAAGGATACTATATAGAAATGCATACACAAATTTATTTATAAATCACAAATGCTCGAATAGGATAAAAATCATAAATGGTACCCGACAAGGCTGCCCATTATCTCCCATCTTATTTAATCTTTACTTGGAGCCTTTATTTTTACACCTTAAGCAAAATGTTTTTTATAATTCTCCTGTACTGTATGGAATAAAGGTTAGGATGGCTGCCTATGCAGATGATTTAAACATATATTGTACCACACCTGTTTCCGATACTGAAAAAATATTAGCTGCAATAGAAATCTTTGAGAGAATTTCCAATTATAAGCTAAATTTTAAAAAATCTAAAATATTCCCATTAATGACACCCACACCTTTTTCAATGCTACCATTAATAGGACAAGTATTGACGGAAGAAAAGATAAAATATCTGGGAATCGCCTTCTCAACTGAAAATAGAGATTTTTTTATTAACAATGTAAAGTCAACTACAGATCAAATAACATTGGATCTTGAAAGATGGAGTAGATTGAAGTTACCGATGATGGCAAGAGCAGCTATCATAAGAATGAATGTTCTTCCTAGAATGTTATATATTTTTAGAGCTGCACAACTCAGAATTACCAAAACATTCTTCAAACAGCTTCATATAAGATTGGGAAGATTTCTTTGGGAACCTAGGAAGACGAGAATTTCATATGAAAAATTGATGGCTCCAAAAAATAAGGGGGGGCTGGAATTACTGGATTTCAAAATGTACTATTTAGTGATTCAGGCCAATAGGATTTTAAAGACGTCTTACTTCGATAGTGATAACAGAAAATGGACACTCAAATGGGTGCTCTTAACGTACAAGCATATAAATGAAGTGGGAGTCAATGCTAAAGCATTACCCTTTTTAAATAATTGGACAATGAGTAAATATAAGCTAATGGAGCACATCAAAAGTTATGTAACGGCAATTTAAACTCTTCGCTTCCTTAAATTTACTAAAATATATGATGGTTTTCCAACCATTTCATAGGAACCCAAATTTAACAATTGGTGGTCAATTGATTGATCTAAGGAAATTCCCTTTAATCATGGAGTTAACTGTACTCGATTTATATCCTTTTCTAGGAGTACCAGTACACGATATTTTAAAAGAAATAGAACTCCCTATTTCCTATTTAATTATAGTAAGACAGCTAAAAGACTTGGTTATAAACTATTTTAACAACTTTGAAATGAAAGGGGAAGATTTAATCATTTCTCGTAATCTATGGGAAGCGCTGTTGCAGGATAGAAAATATATAACTGCAGCATATAAATTGATAAAAGAGAGGAAGTATAATAATTATATTCTTTTATCGAGTTACTGGAGAGAGAAATTGATATTCCCAGATGACAATAAGATATTGGAGGCATTTAAATTAACATTAAAGTCCGTATCCCTTCAGAAATTGGTATTTACGCAGCTGATGATATTTAACAATGCATACTATACTCGTCTCACTTTGCACAAATTTGATGTGAAGAATTCACCCATATGCCAACATTGCTTTGATCAGACAGCAGATTTGCTTTACATGTTCTGGAGTTGTAAGTGCATTTATAAATTGTGGAATTCATTAAAATTGCAGTTACAAAAAATGGGTTACCAAAATTCAACACTCTCTTGGGAGTTTATGATTCTTCATATTCCCCCAGAGAATCTAAATAAATCAAAAACGATTGTAATTATGAATATTTGCCTATTAATGAAATTATATATAGCCACAAATTGGTTGAACCCAGCCCAGACATCGTGGGAAAATTTCAGATTGTTGGCAATAAAACACATCTTAGGCCATAAACTGTTAATTAGTGATCACAAGAAAAATATCAACAACATAAAAATCTGGGAGCAAATTTTAATATTATTTTGGCTTAAGAGGTTACTATCCACTTTTTCTCGGGAACCAGAATATAGTCTAAATCAACCTTAGATTAGATAGAAAATGTACAGAAAAGACAGATTGTTGGCTTGGATTTGTTAATGTTGGATTTTTTTTTTTTTTATTATTTTCCTTTTGATTGTGAGTGCTGTACCTTTGATCAATACACGAGGTTGATATATATGTGAAATTAACCAATGGAAGCATTTTGTATATATTGTATATAATGTGTGAATTTGTAATATGGTTGTGAAAAATAATAAAAAATGATTATTGAAAAAAAAAAAGAAAAATGCATGCTAAAGTAAGACCTGTTCTATCAACTGTCCCAGTTTATAGAAGAGCATTTTTTAGTACTGTTTATACATCCCCCCCAATATATTTGGCCTTGTCCAGATTTATGTTCCAGTTTATACAAGAGCAATGTTTAGTACTGTTTATATCTTCCCCCAATATATCTGGCCTTGTCCAGATTTATTGCATTAACAGGTTGAGAGGTACATGCAAATAAATTGCTTTATAGAATTAGGCATAGTCAAACCTCTGAACTGTCCCTGATTTTGACTCAAAATGTTGCTCTTCCCCTAATGATCCCTCCGCAAAATAGCAATTTTGGAAGAAAACATGGAGGGTTTATAATTAAGAAATAACTGTAATAATCAGATTACTTTTATTTCAGAAATGCATGTAGATTATTTTATTTTGCCAGCTGCTCAAGTTAGCAGTACTAAGATTAAAGTGTCCCTTCTTTGACAGGTTCCAAGCTGTATTGTGTTGCTATTTTATATTTTTACATCACATTTTTTGGTCCATTTTTCATAAAATCGTGGTTTTTTTTGGCAAATTAGTGACAAATAATTAAAGACTGAAGTTAGAAAATAATGACAGACATTTGAGTTTCAGATTTCATACCATTCAGAAAATTCATACTAATGCAAGACCTCTATTAGCTTTCTAGGGTTATAAGAGCGATATTTTAAAAATTGTCCTTATTTTTGGGCCTTTGTCCCATTTCTTTGTATGGCTTTGTCCAGATTTCTTGCTCTGAGGTTGAGAGGTATGACAAATGCGTCAGGGCCATCACAAGTCAGCCAGAGACATTTCAAACTGTGACATACTTGTTACACCCCACTCCCCCATGTAGTGACTCTGGATGTGTTGAAGCAAGGCAAGGAGTAGTCATGCAGTGTAAATGTGCAGGGAATCCCACCCATCCAAGGTGGACACAAGTACTAGAGTGGCTTTTCATCTGTCCTTGATTTTTGCAGAATGGTCTGGTTTCTGTCATATTTTTTGTACTGTTGATTTATGCTTATTACTCAAAGTGCCTGTTGCTCTGTGTTTAAGTAGCAATACTTTAATGACCATCAGGTAAGCTTGGCTGAGATTGCAAGATGCAAGTAAGCTTTAATGAGCATACTGTTAAAGAATTTCCAACATTGAAAGCCTGTCTGTTGCCATGTAGAGAATACTTAACTAGATAATGTATAAGCCTTGGGTATTGAAATGCATACGCCAGTATTTGTAATAAAGGACATAATTACATTATTTTAAGAGTCTCATTACACTTGGAGACTTACAGTCATCTCTGCAGGCTTTAACCATAAACCGAATGCCAATCGCGTGGTCTATAACCTGTACAGTAATCCTTTTAAGCAATGTATCTTGAGCTTATTTCTTGTTTGCTTTTCATTTTTTACTTTGATCATGTTTTCCCCATGAAACAAGTAGATATCAGGCAGCAGGTCTTTTTTTGGATAAGGAACATTTTTACAAGTGGGGGCATCAGAGATTTCTACTTTCAGCATGTTACTTGTTACTTTAATAAAGCTGAATATAAATTATGATTAGAACTGCAGTGCAAGAAGTGGTTTGAGTTGAGTGCTTCTTGTTTTTCTTATACTTGAGTTTGACTGGCATTCCATTAATGTATTTAAAAAAAGTAATTTATTTTTTCATGCCTCACAACCTTTTTTGTTTCCATCTAGTTATTAAGCTGTCATGCAGCCAATGCATTGAAATATTTTTATTCTTCTACACTTCATTTTGTCTTGATTGGACTCTCATGACAACTGTTTGGCACCCAGTGCAATATATTTACTTTTTGTGGTTTGCTACTACAGGTGTTTGTGTGTGTGGTAGGGAATACCTTAGGCTTGAACCCTGTACCTTGTATGCAGGTGTTAAAGACCTTAATTCCCTACCCACCTCCATTTGTGAAAAAAAAAAACTGTAGATTTTTGCCTCATGTTTGATCTGATCTGTTCCTCATAATATCTGTGGTTTGTAAATGTTGTAATGCTTGATATTTGATGGGGCAGTTGTAGCATTGTTGCCTCACAGCTACAGGTTCTCAGGTTTGCTTCTTGGCTGGAGTGCCTTCTTTGTGGGGTCTTTATCTTCTCCCTGTGTTTGTGTGGGTTTGCTTTTGTGTCCTCCCATGTTGCAAAGACATGTCTGCATTATTTCTTCCTGGGCCTCTGCTGATTTTTTTTTTGTTCCAAGTCAGACTGTCCTGATTAACAAATGTTAAATAAAATTGACAGGCATTTGAATTTCAGACTTCAGGTTTCTGAATGTTTAAGTCCTTGCATATTTGATGGTGCAGTGGTAGTATTGTTGCCTCACAGCTATAGGTTTTCTGGTTTGATTCTTGGCTGGGGTGCCTTCTGTGTGGAGTCTGCATCTCCTCCCTGTGTTTGTGTGGATTTGCTCTGGTGCCCTGTCATTTTACAAAGATGTGTCTGCAGTATTTCTCCCTGGGTCTCTGCTGAAAATCTCCTCCCTGTGTTTGTGTGGATTTGCTCTGGTGCCCTGTCATTTTACAAAGACGTGTCTGCAGTATTTCTCCCTGGGTCTCTGCTGAAAATTGTTTTTATTCTGTCAGCAGTAAAATTGACAGGCATTTGAATTTCAGACTTCATGTTCTTCAGAAAATGCATAGTAACACAACCGTAACACAACCTTTTATACTAGCAATTTTCTAAGTTTATAAGATGAATATTTGAAATTTGTCCCTATTTTTGGGAATGTATTCCCTCATTATTGGCTTCGTCCAGGTTTTTTGTGCTAAGGTTGACAGCTATGGCAAGAACTGAATTCACTGAATGTTTGAGGGCTGTATTCCCTCATTACTGGGTTTGTCCAGGTGTTTTGTGCCAAGTGGTTGACAGCTATGGTGAGAACTGAATTCACTAAATGATAGCCATTTAAGTTTCAGTCTTCAACTTTTACAAAGCAGCTGATTTGGCGTAGTGGTATGTTGCTCTGTTTTGCACAGGGAGCTTGGCAGTAAAATGTATGGTTCTAGCAACTTTCCAAGATTATACAAGCAATTCTTGGGCTTTTGACCCCCCCCCCAATACATTTTGGCTTTTTCCAGTTTTCTTGTGCTGTGAAGTTGAGTATTGAGTAGATTTTACAAGGAGCTGAGAGCTGCAGGGGAACAGAAGTTTAGTGCTGCTTAAGTGAAGTTGGTTTGCCTTGTTAATAGCACAACAAGTTGTGTACTTGCCTTTGATGCAGAAGGCTGTGGGTTCTACTCCCACAAGGGGTGGATGCTGCTGTACTGAGAATGTTCTCCTTGGTGCCATCCATTTCCTCTTGCAATATTACTAGCTTATCATTTTTTTAATGTAATATAGGCAATTTATTCCTGAGGGGCAACAGGCACTTTATTTTTTGATGAAACCATGAAATATAAAGGTGTTTGCTAGCAGCAACCTCTTCATTAGTTACAAATTTCTTTAATGTGGAATTATTTAGATGACTTTTACTTCTTCAGAGATAGTGCATATTTACTGATAATGGACTGTAGAATTGTGCATATTTACTGATAATGGACTGTAGAATTGTGCATATTTACTGATAATGGACTGTAGAATTGTGCATATTTACTGATAATGGTGGACTGTGGAAGTCTGAGTAGACTTTTATGATAAATGTTCTGAACTGGGCAGTTTTGTCATTATGGGTGCATGCATTTTGTTTCATTGCTTACTGGAAAAATGTTCAATACAAATTTAAAACACCCTCTAACAACTGTAATATATTGTACAAGGAATATAATTTAGTACAATGAGGAAGGTGTATCAAAGAGCACATGTATGTTTCATATGCAAGGGGCCTATGATTTGAAAACAGCCCAAAATTAATCTATCTGCCACTGGCAAAATGTATTTTCTTTGAATGTGGGTTTCAATGCTTTTCAATGAATGTGAGTTTCAAGGGCAGAGAAGTTTTAATGCTAAGTTTTCATTGTGAGACTGCATTGCTTTGTTTAGTAGATGACTTAGTGTTTGTGCTGTAAAATACAAAATAAAACTTTCAAATTAAGTCAAACTCATCATACAAGTAAAGCAGTATGCGCATTAGTGTTTATGGTAAATGGAGTGAAATAGCCAAGTAATGGTTCATTGGAATGGCTGCAGAGGCTCCATTCAACCGTGATTTTGTCAGGGGGGAAGGGCAGCAAACTCAGACAGGCCCAGCTGAACTATACCTCCCAACTGTCCAGTTTTTCAAAGAATGAATAGATTTTTGCTTCTTATTTTTGGTTTGTTCTTCATAAAATTTGTAGTTTTCTGGCAAATCATTTAGAAATTAAGTCAGTAAATAATGATACACTGAGTTTCAGACTTCATAACCTTCAGAAAAATGCATGCTAAAGTAAGAACTGTTATTCTATCAACTGTCTAAATTTATACAAGAGCAATTTTTAGTACTGTTTATATGTTCCCCCAATATATTTGGCCTTGTTCAGATTTACTGCATTAACAGGTTGAGAGGTTCATGCAAATAAATTGCTTTATAGAATTAGGCATAGCCAACCTCTCAACTGTCGATTTTGGCTTAAAATGTTGCTCTTCCCCCTAATAATCCCTCCACAAAATAGTATTTTTGGAAGAAAACATGGAGGGTTTACAATTAAGAAATAACTGTAATAATCAAAGTTATTGATTACTTGAAATGCATGTAGATTCTTTTATTTTGTCAGCTGCTCAAGTTAGCAGTACTAATATTAAAGTGTCCCTTCTTTGACAGGTTCCCAGCTGTATTGTGTAGCTATTTTATATTTTTGCATCACATTTGGTCCATTTTTCATAAAATTGTGTTTTTTGGCAAATTAGTGACAAATTACTAAAGACTGAAGTTAGAAAATAATGACAGACATTTGAGTTTCAGATTTTATACCCTTCAGAAAAGTCTTACTAATGCAAGACCTATTCTATTATCTTTCTAAGTTTATTAGAGCAATATTTAAATTGTCCTTATTTGTGGGCATTTGTCCCACTTGTGTGTATTGCTTTGTCCAGATTTCTTGCTCTGAGGTTGAGAGGTATGACACGTGTCAGGGCCATCACAGTCAGCCAGAGACATTTCAAATTGTGACATACTTGTTGCACCCCACTCCACCATGTACTGACTCTGGATGTGTCCAAGCAAGGCAAGGAGTAGTTATGCAGTGTAAATGTGCAGTGTGCCCCCCCCCCCATCCAAGGTAGTCACAAGTACTACAGTGGCTTTTCATCAGTCCTTGATTTTGCAGAAAGGTCTGGTTTCTGTCATATTTTTGTACTGTTGATTTATGCTTATTACTCAAAGTGCCTGTTGCTCTGTGTTTAAGTAGCAATGCTTTAATTACCATAATGTAAGCTTGTCTGCGACCGTAAGATGCAAGTAAGCTTTAATAAGCATACTGTTAAAGAATTGCCAACATTGAAAGCCTTTCTGTTGTTGCCATGCAGAGAATAATTGACTAGATAATGTATAAGCCTTGGGTATTAAAGGACAGGATTCCATTATTTTAAAAAGCTCATTACACTTGGAGACTTCCAGTCATCTCTACAGACTTTACCCATTAACTAAACAGAATGCCAATCATGTGTGGTCCATAACCTGTACAGTAATCCTTTAAGCAATGTATCTTGAGCTTGTTTCTTGTTTGCTTTTCATTTTTACTTACATGTTTTCCCCATGAAACAAGTAGATAGTTGTCAGGCAGCAGGTCTTTTTTGGATAAGAAACATTTTTACAAGTGGGGGCATCACAGAGATTTCTACTTTCAGCATGTTACTTGGCACTTTAATAAAGCTGAATATAAATTATAATTAGAACTGCAGTGCAAGGAGAAGTGGTTTGAGTTGAGTGCTTCTGGTTTTGCTTGTACTTGATTTTGACTGGCATTCCAGTAATGTATTTAAAAAGTAATTTATTTTTTCATGCCTCACAACCTTTTGTTTCCATCTAGATATTAAGTAAGCTGTCATGCAGCCAATGCATTGAAATATTTTTATTCTTCTACACTTATTTTTGTCTTGATTGGGCTCTCATAATGATGGTTTGCCACCCAGGGCAGCGTATTTAATTAAAGTTAGTTTTTGTGGTTTTGAGCATAGCTCCTCCCCTTTCTGGTTGGCCCCACCCCACCCCCTTGACCCCAGCCATTCAGCTGTCTCCTGCAGCCCCCCTTTGATTTGAAGTCACCAGCCGCCACTGTTAAAAAGGTGTCCCTTTTTTGACAGGTATTTTTGCATCACATTTTGGTCTGTTTTCATAAAATTGTGGTTTTCTGGCAAATTAGTGGCAAGTCATTAAAGATTGAAGTTAGAAAATAATGGCAGACATTTGAGTTTCAGATTTTATACCCTTCAGAAAATTTGTACTAATGCAAGATCTACCTGTTCTATTTAAGTTAATAAGAGCAATATTTAAAAATTGGCCTTATTTTTGGGCCTGTGTCCCACTTCTATGTATGGCTTTGTCCAGATTTCTTGCTCTGAAGTTGAGAGGTAGGAGTGTCAGAGCCATCACTGTCAGCCAGAGACATTTCAAATTATGACATACTTATTGCACCCCAGCCCCCATTGTAGTGGCTCGGAATATGTCCAAGGAAGGCAAGGAGCAGTTATGCAGTGTAAGTGTGCAGGGTATTCCCCCATCCAAGGTAGATCACAAATACGACTGTGGCTTTTCATCTGTCCTTGATTTTGCAAAATGTTCTGGTTTTCTATCAGATTTTTATACTGTAGATTTATGCTTCTTATTATTCAGGAACTGCATGCTGTCACAGTGCCATGTTCTGTTTAAGTAGCCATGATTTAATGAAAGTCAGGTAAGCGTGTCGGAGATAGTAAGATGCAAGTAAGCTTTAGTAAGCTTGTCAGACATTGTAAGATGCAAGTAAGCTTTAGTAAGCATATTGTTAAAGAATTACCAGCATTGAAAGCCTTTTCGTTGTTGCCATGCAGAGAATATTTACATAGCTAGATAATGTATAAGCCTTGGGTATTGAAATGCATATGACAGTATTTGTAATAAAATGACAGGATTACAGTATTTTCAGAAGCTCATTACATTTTATTGGAGACCAGTGTCTTATAGCAGTGTCTGTGTGTTAGTACACTTGTAGTTGGGTGGCTTTAATGGTATATGGTAAATAAGCATTGCTGCAACAACTAGCTCCACACTGAAGTCAAAACACAATAGCTCTGGTGGGTAAATGTACTCTGTAGTAATCAAAAAAAGGCAAATGTTTGAAATAACTACAGCTTATGTGCAAACACAATAGGTAGTGATGAAACAATGCTCTGCTAAAAATGCTTTAATGCTCCACATTGCTGAGCTGCAATCACTAGCTACCAGGATTTCACCCACTTCAGATCAAGCACGGTGCCGTTCACTGCAACCTTCCCAGAACTAATTCAAGTCTGACCAGAATTATTTGGTGTGTGTATAAGAGGGAGGTAACATACCCCTCAGCTTTCCAGATCTTTGCCCCATATTCCTCTTAAAAAGGATTGAAGTTGCTAAATAATGAGACATTTCAGTTTTAGATGTCATGTCATTTAGAAAAATGCATACTAACACAAATCCTGTTACTCTTGCAATTTTCTAAGTTTCTGAGAGCCATATTTATAATCTGTCCCTATTTATTTTAGGCTTTGTCAAGATTTCTTGCACTAAGGGTGAGGCCTTGAGGGGTGTGGTATGTTTGTAAGAGAGAAAGTGAAATGCCCAAGTTAGAGTTAGCAGGTGGAATTTATTTTCAAGTGAATTTTCAAGGAACTGTGAGTTTTAAGGGAAATGGAAGTTCACTGCTGCTCATGCCAAGTCTATTTACAATGTGCAACTGTTTTGTTTAGCAAATGGTATCTCTATTGTGGTATAAAGTTTTAAAGCTATGTTAGTAGCACCACAAGTAGAATACTTGCATCTTAATGTAAAGGCTTGAGGTTCTATTCCTACAGCATATAAATTTGTATGCTGCAGTCCTCAGGATGTCCTTCTTTGGATGAGATGCCTAATAACTATGAACCTGTTTCAGCTTGTCATCCATTTTCTATTGCAATATACCAGCTTACCATTTTTTTAATTTAACATAGCAATTTATTCTTTGATGGCATCAGGCACTGAATTTGTAGATGAAACACTGAAATATACAGTTTTCTAGCAACAACATCTTCATTAGTTTCAGATATCTTTAATGTGGAATTATTCAGATTACTTTTACTTCGGCAGCGACAAACAAGTGTTGCTGTATAATACAAGGGATATAATTCAATTATATATTATAATTAATACAATCAGGTAAATCAAATAACTTTTGCATGGCCCTAACGGTTTGCAAGGAGCCTATTCCTTGAAAACAGTTCAAAGGTAAATAACCTGCCACTGGCCAGATGCATTTTCTTTGAATGTGGGTTTCAATGCTGTTTCATTGAATGTGAGTTTCAAAAGTAGAGAAGCTTTAATGCCAAGTCTGTTTTCATTGTAAGACTATTGCTTTGTTTAGGTTTAGTAAATGTCTCAGTGTTTGGGCTATAATGTCTGAAATAAAAGTTGTAAATTAAATCCAACTGCCTGTAATCATTGTAGAACTAAAGCATAAAACAGTACGCACACAGATTTGAACAGTGTCTACAGTAAATAGGGAGAAATAGCCAAGTAATGGGAAACTGGAATGGCTGTGTGAGCGGGGCTTGGGGTGGGTGGACTTGGGCGGGGCTGTGTTGGCAGGGGGCGGGGTGAGCTATGTGGATGGGGCTCTGGGTTTGCACCCCCCTGCAAAAAATCCTGCGGGCTCCCTTGCCTGTAGTAAGATGTATATTATAAAAACCATGAAACGTATACAACCCAGATGGCTTAGTGGTAAGTCCAGTGAAGTCGGTGTGCATGGTCCAGAGTTCAACACTTGTTTATAATGTCATTTAGGACCGAATAAGGCACTTTTATGTGGGTATAAATGTGTTTTTGCGCAGTAAGCAGTGGGTACACACAGGTACAAGACATGTAAAACTTGCAGTACACTAGAAATGCCCTTCTTTGGCAATCCTGCTGATGTCACCTACCTAGAAATACACCTCTGTGACTGTTGTAACTCAGTATTTTCTATAGCACATTCTGCAATTGCGTAATGCTGTAGTGTGATAAACTAGTTTGGTAGGTGTTCGAATCCCAGACATACTAACTATGTGTGTGTTTGTCTGCCTGAAGAGGGAACAATGCTTTTTAGAGTATGCACACACCTTACAATTCACATACTCTCCTTTGGCAACCCTGCTGATGTCACCCACCTAGAAATACACCTCTGGGACTGCTCTAACCCAGTAATGTCTGTAGCGCGACCTGTAACTGCATACCACTGGAGTGTGATTTAAAACTGTGGTAGGGATCCATCCACAATCATTGCAGTTATGTATGTTTTCTGTGTGTTTCAATGCCTGTGTAGGGAGGAATGCATTATACCATACTCACTTGCAGGACATTTACAATGCCCTACTTTGGTACTCTTGCTGATGTCATACCCTGTAAAATACACCTCTGAGGAACAAGTTCCATAGTAATCCTCATGTGCTTCCTATAACATCTCCATGCAGTAGTATGATATAGAGTTTGGTCATGGGTTCTACACCCACACATGTCAGTTGTGTTTGTCTCACTGTCTGTTTTGTGAGCAATGCATTTTGGACTATTCACTTGCAGGAAATCTGAAATGCATCACTTTGGTAAACATGCTGATGTCATTCCTTGTGAAATACACCATTGGGGATGAAGTAGGCAAGTAATCTCCGTAGTGTGTGCTATAACTGTGTAATGCTGTAGTGTGATGAACTAGTTAGGTAGGAGTTGTATTCCAAGACATGACAGGTGTGTTTGTGTGCATGTCTGACTGATGGTCAGAGCTTATGTGGAGGTGGCTGTAAATGTCTAACCACTGGACATGTTGAGGAGTGGGTTTTGTAGTTTTCCTATATGGTGGCCATATTATATGTCACAATGTCCACCTCATGAGGTTTTCAGATTTCAATTAGCCAAGAGACTGGGTTAGCAAGCCATACCCCTACATCTGGCAAAAGGACTGGTAAACACAGTAAGCAACCCTACTATTACCCAGACTATGGTCTGAACCCATGTGTCATACACAAACACACTTGTCTAGCATATCCCCCTATGTTGCTAGTACTCTGCACATTGTTGACAGATACTAGGCAAGGTGTGATTGCACTGGGCCACAGAGATGGCACCCTGTCTAACAGTACAATAGGCACATAATATCAGACAAAGCACCTTCACTATGTTCCCCACTGAACACCTGCAACATATGTGGTGCCATCAAATGTGATCCACAGAGGACATACAATGCCTTACACACATAGCCTGTATGAACAGATGCCACTGACACCAGGGAATAGCTGTATCATGCTATCATTTCAGGTGTAGGGTCAACCTGCTGTCTATTAGCAAGTCCTGCCACACCAGGCCAGTATTGGCACAGGCCAGTATTGGCACATCTGATGATAATAGTCAGTGTACACATGTGCCAAGCAAGAAAGGTACACATAAACATGTCACTGTACATTATTGTGGGATGTGCACATCCCAGGCATTGTCCATGTCAAGGACTATCAAACACAGACATGGCATGCATTGCAAAGCAATGGCCACACACAATGGTAACTAGGATGACAGGACAGGTCATACAATACCCATCTGTGTGGGATATTGCAGACACTACACCCCTGAAGCACACTGCAGACCATTGTCACATGGCCTGATGCCAAGGATTACCCCTCACTCACTTTTACAGCCATCTTGCACAGCCAACCACTACACACCCATGAAGCAATGCACACATGCTTGTCAGTACTGGCACCTTGCATCTGCGTGTGGGGTATGATGTTCCAAACCATAGTCACACCCAGTATAATTCCATTTGGCATAGTGACTGATGGTAGACACATTCACATGCCTTAGCCCATAGAACCTCAGGATATCCCCTTTAGTGCATGTAATACCTGTGCATTACTGCAGTGTGGCAAACATAGAAGTTAGGATGTGTATTTGTGAGCCTGCCAAAGTGTGTCAATGTGTCTGGGTCCCTTAGAGAGTGTGGTTGTGTTGACAATGACATCTGTTCATGTGGGCAGCCATGTGTGCTACACCTAATGTATGTCTGCTATTCTGCTATATCTCTGTTGCAGATGTCGCTCAGCAGCACACATATATGTTCTTACAGCACAGCAACATGTCTGTGGCACATGGAATAACTGCATGCACTTGGCTAGTCTGTCAGGGGTTTGAACTCCTGTACTGGTAGGTGTGTGACAGCAGATGCTTAGGTTTTAGTCTCCCAACCCTTCTCTGATGTACTTTACCTCTGTCTATCCCTCCCACACATGCTCTGGTGGATGTGGAGATGTACAGCTGCTCAGCAGCAGCTTGTGTTTTGTAAGTCATGATCAGGTTATGGCCTGTGCACCTATTGCAGTCCTCCTCTAGCTCATTGCATGTGGAACAGCTGTAGTGACATTCCTATAGCCAATTGCATGGAAACACAGTACAATATCTAGGAACATCATGTTGGTGTTTGCCCATGACAGTCGCTGTGAGTGGAACCTGGATATGGTGTTTGGTAAACAGCATCACAGATGAAATCTGGATATTCCTCAAACAACATACACTGTGGAAAATAGCCTAAATGCAGGAGGGTGATGTGCCAGACATGAATACAGCATGTAAGTGTAGCTATGCTTCATTCAGACTACTGCCAGTTTAACAGGTTGTGTGTGGTAATGGCTAGTCTGCATGTTTTAATAAATGACAACAAAGTGCTCTGTTTGTGAGGAAATCCCCATCTGTAGGGTCATCTGTGGACTGGTCAGTGTGTGGAACCATTTGTTTCTTGTGTTACTCACAGAATACACATCTGTGAACAGCAGAAGCATAGTGTGAGGATTGCAGTCAGTACACAGTGACAGCGATGAGAGTTACTGACATCACATCCCTGATTGGATGCACGTCACATGAAACAGTGATATGACAGTCACTGTCTGAGGTTATCACAGTGACATGCCAATAACAGCCCACTGTTCATAGCTGCAGTCACAAGTCATCTACACTTTGGACAGATATATGTATGTGTTGTGCTCCCTCTGCAAATGTATGACATCTGTTGTCTTGGCTTAATGGTAATATCTATGCATGCTGTTATAAGTAATCCTGAATTCTGTTGGGAATTACTAAGCCTTATCTGTGTTAAAACTGCAACACCATAGGTTGATTGGGATTGCAGGTCCCAGCGGAACCACCTGTCCCACTTCAGCTGGCCATGGCACCAGGCACCAGCACATCTGGAGCCCAGCCTTGGACCTCCACCTCTTTTGGCTCTGCACCACCTTTGGGTGGAACTGCCACTGAGGATGGGGCTTGCCTGGGAGCAGGTCCAGACAGGAACTTGTCAGCCATCGTACGGTCCAGACCGTGGTGCATAGGGAGCTCAATAAGGGGTTTTGAGGCCAGATACGCCAGCTCGAGGGCAGAGTGGCACAATTAGAGAGTGAGCCTGCCCCTCCTAGACAGCCCCAAGCACAGCCACCTTTGGGGCTGTAAAGGTGCAGTGGTGGCTGCCCATGGGTGGGGACCTCCGTCCTACTGTTTCCATTTAGGGGCGTATGGCCTTGTGACTGCACAACATCCCTCCCCATCCAAGGTGTTCCCCCCACATGTCATACACCACCCCTGTATGCTGTCTTTTCTGGCATCCTACCCAATCTATCCTCCACGAGCATACCTACTCTCCTTCCCCAATATCCCACTCTCACCTTACAAAATTGGAAACAAAAGGCCAATCTGTTCCCAGAACAACTGTCTCCCAAGACATAGCTGTCCATTTCACACACGTGTCCACTGGACACGTCACCTTTTTAATTTGCATCATAACATACTACTGTTGTCCTCACCCCTCTCTCAGGCACACGATCCTGGTATGCACATGACTTCCAAAGGTTCAAGGTACACGTGATGCCGATGACCCCAGTGTTCACACAACACTATCAGTCCCTCTATGGTTATCCCATTTAACTTTTTAATGATGATGATGTTGCACACAGCACCTTGCAAGAGTACTATTGGACAGGAACTGTTTTGTTAATATAAATAAAATGCTCAAAGTAATGTATTTGGGCAATGTACAAATGTTTGTGTGTATTAATGACACGTCTGTCTGAGGGAGTCTTGATATTACATAGAACAACACCCCTACAAAATACAGGAGTTGCTGGTGTTTTCCTTTTCATTCTTTTTTAATGCTTTTTTGTCACGTGGTTTGTTCTTGATATACCTATATATATATATATATCTATATCTGAGTATGTAGATATATCTTAACATAAACACACACACATACATCTACATAATGAAATACATTTCTTATACTGTTGATTGACTGTGCTGGATGATATGTTTGTAATAACATCAGATGTCTGTATACCTGCCATGGCTTAGAAATAAATCACATTAGCTGTGGTGTGCAGGGTCCTGGTTTCGAGCCTTGCAGAGGCTATTTTGTTGCTGGACAGAAAAAGGGCCATTGGATACGGAGTGATTAAGGCACTTTTAAGCAGTTGTGAGCGGGTGTGCATGGGTTTGTGCGACGGTAAGCAGTGGTTACTTTTGGCTACAGTTCTTTACACTCAGTTACCTTCCTGATTGCTTAACCTGTGTAAGCAGGGCTTACCCCCACACAAACAGGCTAAAACTAGCTCACTGCTGCTTAAAAGTGCTTACTCCTACTTACCCACATGCTAATTTCTTTAAAAGAAAAGAAAAAAAGGGGTGATAGGATAGTGGTGAAAAAGGGGCACAAAGAGGGAAAGACAGAAGGCAAGGTATGTGCAGGAAGGTGTAGGGAAGGTCCATAGCTTTCCATTTCTTCTAAAATAACGGCTGTGCATATGCAGTAAATTTGGCAGTACATTTGGACACTCACAATCCTGAGAGAGGGGTGAGGACAACAATAGTATGTTGTGATGCCAGTTAGAAACGTTTACATATGTCTAGTGGGCACGTGCAAAATGGACAGCTATGTATGGGGTGTGCTTTTTTTGCGGGAACAGATTGCCCTTTTTTTCTTTTATTTTTAGGTGAGAGTGGGATATTGGGGAAGGAGAGTAGGTATGATCAGGGAGAATAGGTTGGGTAGGATTACAGACAAGACAAACAAGACACATGCAGGGGTGGTATATGACACCTGTGGGGGGGAACACCTTGGACGGGGAGGGGTGTTTGGAAGTTGCAAGCCCATGAGCCCACAAATGGATACAGTGGGACTGATGTCCCCACCCATGGTCAGTCACCACTGCACCTTCAAAGCTCAGAAGGTGGCTGTGCTGGGGGCTGTGTAGGAGGGGCAGGCTCACCCTCTAGTTGCACCACTCGGCCATCAAGCTGGCGTAGGCGGTCTCGAATCTCCACGTTGAGCTCCCTATGCACCACGGTCCGGACCGTACCACAGGTGACAGGTTCCTGTCCGCTCCCGCTCCTGGGGGGGGTGAGCCACATCCTCTGTGGAGGTTCCACCCAAAGGTGGTGCAGGGCCAATGGACGAGGTGGTCCCAGGCTGGGCCCCAGATGTGCTGGGGCCCCAGTGCCAAGGCCAGCTGAGGTGGGACAGGAGGATCTGCTGCGACCGGCCTTCCCATACAAGCTATGTTGTCACATGTTTAAGGCAGATATGGGTTAGTAATAGTCAACATGCATAGGTATTCCCATTACCCAGGGCACCAGATATATATAGTTGCAGAGCAGGCAGAACACATGCATATATGGGTAAACAGTGGCCATTACAACAACATGCAGGTTTCATTTATGGCAACAGGCCACCAATATGGGAGCATTTTAACATGGCACATGCACAGAAACAGATGTGAATATTTATAAAACAATAGAACATATATCCCAACAAAGGACAGGAGTGTAGACAAACCCAATGAGTTGTGTAAATTGGTTAGTTTTGCACATATGGTAGGGGTGAGAGAGAGAGAGACAGAGAGAGTTCAATTAACAACAAATAAATCCTTGTAGTTTTCACAACATTCACAGTCACTGCAGTGGTCTGTCCCTTACATGTATTATTACACTACCCAATGGCATTATATTGTACAATGGTATGTTTATAGAGTAGTATGTACGGGACCTGTGTTTTACATACAGGCTTGATAAGATGCAAGTGTTAATGCAACATGTTTTGAGACTGCTCTCATACACTTTGGGTGAGATGCTGGGATGAAAGGTATGTTTGCATGTACATTCTCTGACTATGTACAAGACTGACTATCAGTTATATGTCATTAACAGCTGCCTACATTTCTTGGATCATCACACTAATTTGTCAGGAGAACAGGGCAAAAGGCAGGTGATGTGGGCCATTTATCAGGACATACTGGGCAGATTGGAACAGTTGAGGGGCAAGAATATGCATACCATTCTCTATTTGAGCATTCTAGCAAAATCTGTACAGTTGTTAAGTATAAATATGCATGCAGCTTTCCCTCTGAGCATTCTATCAAACTGTGTGCAGTTATGTGGAATGATTATGCATACAACTTAAAAGCGCCCCTGGGATCCAAAGACCTGCTGTGTGTGACAAAAGCATTACAGGTAAGATCACTGTAAACTATGCTATCAGGCAATTGTTGTGATGCTTTGCAATGTATTATGTCTAATATGACTGGCCTGTTTGCACTTCCAACATTGTTGTACAGCACTTCATACACATTTTATCTGCATACCACAGTGTGGGTAACACTGCTTACTACAACAGTACTATTTAATAACTGCAACAGTACAACAACATATGACTGCAGAGTAAACAGAAGCAATGCAGGGATTACACCTTTATTCACAGCATATTACACAATTCTGTATACTGGTACAACATGTTCTTACATTTATTTGTTATGACAGTACATGCAGGCTATTTACAAACCTGCCTTGCGATGCATCCTTTGCAGCCTATTATCATAGGCTTGCTGGTTCACAGCATGCTCATCTGCAGCTGTCAGAAAAGTACAGTGATATTTAGCCATACCTATCCATGGTATACACAAGCTAGGCAGTTATTAACTACGTAGTGGAAGGAGTACTTACTCAGTTCTGGGGCATCTGCCCTGCTTCCTGGATCCACTGTTACAGGACACCTCCCCCTCTCCGCCGCTTCAGGTCTGCATGGTGGTGCCTGACCTGCTCACCACTTCGGGGGATACCTGTGGCACTAGTGAGGTCACGGGTGATACTGTACCAGGCTTCCATTTTGTACTGTGAGCCTTGGTACTGGTCCTGCAGTAGTCTCCTGTCATGGTGCTTTACCAGGAACCATACCATGAATTTGGACTCCTGGATGCCCCAGCGCTGCACTCTAAAGCAAGTGCGTTATCCCACTCCAGCCATTCTGCCTGCAGGGGGATGCTACAACCAGTTATGAGTCGTATTCCCGCCTCTTCGGTTTAAGTAGGGCTGGATTCCCACACTTTTGCGTAATTGTCTGGTTTCGAAAGGCTAAGCTATGTCTTATTCATTACAGGTTATATATTATATATGTGTCTGGTATCCATCAGTCATATGTACATACACTGTATGGGGTCCTGGGAACTTCATTACTTTATTACAGTGACACCTCAACTCTATGTTTACTGCAGTACTCCAATTCACATATATATGGTCTGTGGCAGGTTATAG
Source organism: Protopterus annectens (assembly GCF_019279795.1). Classification (NCBI taxonomy): domain Eukaryota; kingdom Metazoa; phylum Chordata; order Ceratodontiformes; family Protopteridae; genus Protopterus; species Protopterus annectens. The sequence continues at coordinate 243,603,888 of NC_056736.1, read as the reverse complement.
AACATTACACTGTACATAGATTCAGTTCACATGTATGATTTGAATCCCCTGTGGTGAGGATTAGTTTGCTGATACCTCCTTTACATGTTTTGCTATCATGTCATAGTGGTTAACGACTGTGACTGTGATGTACAGGGTCCTGAGTTCTAACCTTGCAGATGCTGTTCATTTTGTTGCTGGCCAGAACACGAGTTGTTGGGTACAGAGATTAAGGCACTTTAAAGCAGTTGTGAGTGGGTGTGCGCGGGTTTGTGCAGAGCTAAGCAATGCTAATCTCTGCTGACAGTTTCTTACACTCAGTTAGCCTCTGCATTGCTTCACCAGTGTGATACTCGCATACCGGTGGCCAAACAGGCTTACACCCGCTTGCTCCCGCACTTGCAAATGCAGTGCATTTGGTGTTTGCATCTGACACTCACACCCCTGGATGGGGGTTAGGACTACAATAATACCTCGTGATGCCTATTACATTGACTTACATGCCTATATTGGGGTGTTGGGACCATGTGTTCATAGATGTTGTGTAGTGGGTTATGCAACAACACATATGGTCATACCATACTTAGCCATTTAAACTGGACTGTGCTGCTGTGGGACCCATATCGGGAATGGCTGCCCATTAGGCGTAAGCATGCTGGTCGACTGTACAGAATCCGTGGCCTGTCCGGAGTTTGCTTCATATTATTGGTGTATTCCTCATACAATCTGCACCTATCTGGCAAATACCTGGGAACTGACACCATTAGATACAGACAAGTAATTACGTTTAGGACCCCACATCCTTCAGCTGAGTCATGCTACTACATACCTTTTATTCTATCAACTTTCTAAGGTTGTAAGTGGAATATGTGCTTTCTGTCCCTATTTGTTCCCCCAACGGTTTATGTTCTGTCCAGTGGTATGGCTCTTAGGGGTTGAGAGGTATGGGCGTAAGCTTTGCCCATTTCAGAATATTACTTACATGCCCGGGGCGGTCCTAATATATCTGCGCCAGCCAACACCTGCATGCCTAGGCCCATAATTGCATACCCATAGTTCCCCCACCTGCCCCTTGTCTACAGCACTCATCCTTAATGTGGGTGCGGGTGGGGCCTAACCACACCACTACACACTGCCCACTCTCCACATGTCAGGACCCATGTCGTACGTTGTGTCGACCCATGGGTTATCAGGCTTGCACAACCTACTGGTCCGTGTATGACTACAGCCTGGTGTGATGAAACATTACTGACTCATCAACTACAACTGCATCTTGCTCCTAGTACTTTCATTTATCCTGTATAAAATCTTTCTTAAACTTACTTTTCTGCATTCATCCCCAATTTCAACACCGTCTATTTGTAATTAATTGCTTATTGTTGTTATTGTAAAAATATGCTGATGCTATTATTATTTTTCTCAGAGCTAAATCTGTAGCTCTGATTTTTAATGTTTTTTAATGTGTATTAATGTTTTGACTTGAAGCTTTTCTTCCCAGGCCTCTGCAGAAAATGAACATATATCCAGTTGGACCAGCCCAGTCAACAAATGTAAAATAAAATAAAATAAAATTACAAGGACTGACTCTGATGATCAGTCATTTTTGGGTGTCCTACAAGGAACATTGATGTCTTTGTTTCAAGATTAGACCTGGCAGGTCTCTCCCACTGGTAGTATCCTGCCTGTGGTCTGGGAAGCAGTGGTGTGTTTACTTGTGTCATGTGTTTATATGTTTCACCTGTCTAGGTGGGGGTGGTTGATGCTACGTGTTACATGTTTGTTGATTGGACCTCTCATCCCCATTTGCACGGCCTGTGAACAGATGTAATTCGTAACTGCTGTATCATATCCTAGCTAATTACACACACAAACACACAGACACACACACACACACACACACAGATATATATATATATATATATATATATATATATATATATATATATATATATATATATATATATATATATATATATATATATATATATATATATATATATATATATATATCTACATTACTATATACAGATATATCTGTATATGAATGCATACATGTATATATTTATATATTGCTGTCTATGTATATCTAACAACATATGGGTGTATGGGTGCCTGCATATGTATATATCTATATGTGCGTATATATATGTTTTCTGCCTCTGTATGTATACATTTGTACTACGGAGAGGGAGAGGTATATCTCCATGTCACTATGGGTAGATATGCACACACATTCCTCTACATATATACATCTACATCTGGTTATTCCATTCTCTGCCATATAGATTAGACTTTGCTGCAGTGGGACTCGTAGTGGGTGTAGCTGCTCATTGGGCGACACCTCTGCCCAATGATCTCTTTTGCTCACATCCCTGGTTCTGTCCGTATAGGTCCACATCAGCCAACACCTGCACACCTAGACCAATAACTAGCTACCCATAGATCCCCCACCCACACCTTCTCTACTGCACCCATCCTTACTCTGGGTGCAGATCGGATCTGAACACACCACTACATGCTGTCCACTCTCCACATCAAAGGCCCCATGTCGTACATTGTCTCTACCCATGGGACATCAGGCATTCCCACCCTTGTATTCCGGGTATGTACACACCCCAGCCAGAATGGTCATCGTATTGGCTTCCCTTGGTTATATGTCAATTATTGGGGAGTCCAGCAAGGGACGCTCCTGTCTGTTCCAAGATTAGATTTCACGGGAGCACTCTGCCCCCCCCCCCCGGTTGTATCCTGTCTGTGGTCTGGGGAGCAGTGGACTATTTACATTGTTTGCGGGTTTGTGTGTATGTTTCCTCTGTCTGGCTGGGGGGGAGTCATGCTACGTTTTACATGTTTCTTGCTTGGACCCCACACTTCCATTGGCATAGCCTGTGAACATATGTCATTCTTGTGTGCTGTTTCCTATCATAGCTGTATATATGTGTATATCTACACACACACACATTATATATATATATATATATATATATATATATATATATATATATATATATATATATATATATATATATATATATATATATATATATATATATATATATATATATATATATATATATATATATGTGTGTGTGTGTGTGTCTATAGGGCAATGCATAACCCCGTGCAAACGCACTTAAACATGCTTACTGGTTCTTATTAATGCTTATACCTACTTACTACTGCCTTATTCATTATGACACTGACACTTCACTCCTGTTCACTTTTAATTGTTATTATGCAGGTTATGCAGCAGACAGATGTTGAAATATGTTCATATACAGATTACCAATGGAAAATGGTATGTGCTGCAGTGGGATTCGGAATGGGAATGTCTGTTCATTAGGCAGATGCTCTAACCGCTACACTTTTGCTGTGCTGCTTCATTTGTATATATAGTGATATATCCATGACTCCTAGTCCCCCAAACACTCACCCCAACACTACACTAACACAGCAGTCATCAATTCTCCAGTTGGATACACGTTGTATCCACACTACTACACAGTGGCCACTCCCTACTCCTGTAGACCCATCCCATGGGTTGACTCACTCCACGTATCCTCAGACATCCCAAACTTTTAGTCCACAAACACTGGTGAAATGAGTGACCAATAGGACACTATTCGCAATTTTTGGGTTGTCCCTCCTGGGACACACATCTTTATTTCAAGATTAGACTCTATACTTCATTACATCATTACTCCCGTTAACATGACACTACAATAAATTAATAGGTATGACTATGTGGTAACACACACGTTACACATGAGAGCTAATAATGTACGAGTTCAGCAAAATTATTTTACAAATAGGACTGGTTTAGTGATTGGCATCGCCGTAGCAGGCAGATCACAGGAATGATTCCATGTGTGAGAAAGTCCTCACATTTGATTTTTTGAGGACAGCACTGACTTCGGACATTGTACACACTTCTGCAGTTTAGCAGTTTCATCTCTTCCCTCTTATGCACAACCTATTATTCTATCTACTGTTGAGGTTTGTATGGGCACTTCCATGTTATTTATGTCTGCAAAAGGAATGAATGTGTTACAGGGAATGTACTTCTGCATATAGATGTATGCATGTGTGTATGCATATATACTTATAACAAACTTGCTGCCCTCATTGAGGCAGTCCAATTAGAACCAAGCCATCCAACCCTGACATGCCTCGATCCATAATTTCATACTCATAGTTCCTCCACCCCACCCGAGTTCGACATACACACAAACCATCCATTTTTCCAGTTGCTATCACAGCCATGACACACCTCCACACATTGCCCTCTTCCCAGGGTTAGGGGCCCTACACGTATGTTGTCTCAACCCATGTAATATCAGGCTCTCCCACCATTTAGTCCTTGAACATACCTGCCCTTGCTTGTCTAACAGTCGGAGGTTCAACCATCCTAGCAATTTTTGGGTAGTCCCACCAGGGACTACCCTCTGATTGTTTGTAAAGTAAACTTAGCAGATTGGCAATGTTACTCCCACTGGTAGTATCATACCTGTGGTGTGAGTAGCAGCATTCTGCTCACCCCTTCCTAGCTTGGTATGACATACACTGACAGCACTAAATTGCTGTTGATTCCCTTCTCATTCTTTTTGTATGTTATTGTTACGATGTTCATTCTTCATAGAGATATATTTATATATATATATATATATATATATATATATATATATATATATATATATACACACATATATATATATATATATATATATATATATATATATATATATATATATATATATATATTATATATCTGTACATACACATGCATATACATCTACATAATTATATACATTTCCTATGCTGGGCACTGCTTATACCCACACAAGCACACTCAGACTTGCTTACTGGTACTTATATATGTTTACTACTGCTTATTTGGCTTACACCTGCTTACTAGTGCCTTATTCATTATGACACTACCACTTTGATTGAATGACATTAGCTAAACATTTCATGTGGTACTCCAGTTCACATTTACATGTTATTATGTAGGTTATACAGCAAAATGACATTCCACATGGAAAATGATATGTGCTGTAGTTGGGCTTGAACCGTGCATGCCTGTTGATTAGGCGGATGCTCTAACCACTACACTACTGATGTTAACATTGATTCCACATGTTTTTCTTTATTTGGATGATTTTGATGTGTAAGCTACACTAAGCAGGGGGCAGCAACGCGCAAACATGCTGCACTTTGCTTACACTTTCGATATTGAAGCAATACGAATGTAAAATTGGGACACGGGGAATCTAATTGTGAAAGTTTTAGGGAAGGGGCTCAACATTCCGCTATGTGCTTGTGTGTTTACTACTTTGATTTTATTTCAGTGTTCATGGATACTCTTTGTATGCTTAGCATATATTTCAGTATCCACGGACACTGAATTAATTACTTACTATTAAAGGCGGGCTCTAATAGTAAGCATAGTGGATTGTGCAACTGTGGGAGCATGTTTCCATCTCCGTAGCGCACTTAAGCATACCCCCTGCCCTTGCACATGTTTCCTGTGCACATCAAGAGTGCTGCAGTGTGCCCTTATAAAACTTCATATGGCGCTGCTGCACCATCTGTAATGAGGACACTCAGCGCAAGGCTAAAACTGTCCTTGTGCCGAGCTTCATGAATCCCGGGGAGTGTCTGTGTAAGTTAGGTGCATTTTCTTTTTTACAATGAATGAATGGCTTATAAATACAATTAACGAATCAACTGGTATTGAATTACACAATCAAATTATCTAAAAATCTAAAAGTTATATTGTCCCTATTTTGTAAAGCATATAAAATTTCTAATAAATATTAAATTCATTATATTAAAAATGTGGACAATGTAAAACAATAAAATGATATTGAGATGATAAAATCAATTCAAGAAAGTAACTAATTAGGTTAGGACTAAGTGTGACCTTAAATATATATAAAACCATAATAACTAATTGTGCAAATGTGTATATAAATATATATTATTAATGTAATTTACAAAAACCTGGTTGACATTAGTACATATATTTCAGTTCATAAAATCCAATAAAAAGTACATATTAATACAACCTAATGCAATTTATACATTTTCGTATTTCTCATCTTTGAATACTCTTTAATTTTAATATACAGGCTAATGAACTCATATCATTTAGACCTGGTGGACTATACGCGTTAAATCAAATCTGCCACAGAAGTTCAGATAATTCTAACATTAAACCCAATGGGCCCCCTTTGGAGTTGTACTGTACTTGATCTAGGATTCAAAAACTAAAACTGTGCTCTGGGCATTCTTGAACATGTTTTGCTAATGCATTCTCTGTTTTTACTCTTCTAATACTGTACAGATGTTCATATACTCTGTCCTTTAGTTTATGATCTGTTTTTCCAATGTAAAAATAAGGACAGAGTTTACAAGTTGCTAAGTATACTACCCCTTTTGATAAACAGTTAAATCTATTATTGATAGTATACTTTTTGCTTCTAATATTAAAAGCCTTACCCACTTCCATATGTCTACAATATGCACAACTTTCACATTTGTACATGCCCATTGTTCTTGATGTCAGGGTCCTGACTCTCTTTAGGTTAGGGCCCCTTCTATAGGCCACTCTGGGGTTTAGTTCGATAATGGAAACAAGATCCACGTCTGACCATAACAAATCCCAGTTTTTGCATATTATTTGTCTTATGACAGAAGCATCCCGTCTGAAGGATGTAATAAAAGTCAGTCTGAATGGGACCTCTCTATTAGTAGGTGAAGGATTAATTCCTAACATTGTTAACTCATTTGTATGAAAATTAGGTGTTAAAATGCGCTATATTCCCCTATGGCTCTTTTGTGCTGGACCTCACAGGTCAATTCATCCAGTAAATGGGTTAGGTAACTCCGTTTCAAAAACATATCATATAGTATCTGGCATTCAAGTTTAAACTCGCTTTCTTTGGATACCATCTGAGCTGCTCTCACCAGTTGGCCCTTTACCACTGATCTTTTCTGTTGGTAAGAGTGACAACTGGTGAAATGCAGGAATGAATTTGAATATGTTAGTTTTCTATGTATCCGAGGTTTGAAGGATTTTTCATCTTCATCTCTATATAACTCCACATCTAAGTAGCTATGTTATTAAAGCCATATTATGAGTAAACCTCAGGAAAGTAGTTGATTCGTTTAAGTAAGTAACAAACTTTGGGATGTCCTCAGCCATGCCTTCAAATATGATGAATACATCATCCAAAAATCTCGTATAATAATAGATATTATTCTTAAATGGGTTATCGTTGAAGACATGGTGGAGCTCCCAGTGGGCCGTCACTAAATTAGCGAAACTTGCACCACAAGGGGATCCCATAGTGACTCCAGTTTTTTGTAAATAATAACTACGATTGAACATAAAGTAGTTATTACTTAGAATTAAATCCAACAATTCTTGTAACAAATCAGTTTCCCTCTCTGAAGCACCTTTTATTCAAATTAAGTTGGTTACCCATCCAATACCTATATCTATAGGAATGCCCGTATATAGGTCTTTGACATCAATGGTTAAGAGAATGATGTTATCCTTATACTCTAGGCCATTGATACTTCTTAAAAATTACCATGAATCTCTACAGATATACTCTTATCTGTTCAATGTATTTCTTCAATTTTGTGTCTACATATTTCGCTAAAGGATAAGTTATAGAATTTCTCCCATTTACTATTGGTTGGAGTAGTGGATCTAAAAGGTTTTTATGGACTTTCGATATTCTGAAAATCACTGGGGTAAGGGAGTTAAACAAAACAAATAATTGTATAATTCCAAGGGAATCCTTGATTCTATAAATAAATCATTTAAGAACACTTTTATTTTCTGATGAGCTTGGTTCATTTCATTAAGGGAAGCTACATTGTAATGATCTGAATCAAATATTTTTTTCATACGTTTGTTAAAATCATCATTATCAAAGAACTCAAGGCCTCCACCTTTGTCTGGATTCACAACTCTGACATTCTGAAAATTTAGTGTGTTCAAACTCTCCCTTCTCCTGCCTCGTAAAATTACTATTTCTATCCAGTGGACTATGTCTATTGGTCTCAAGACTGTCCCTTAGGTATAGTTTACACACTTTTTCAAACACTACTAGTCCAGGTGGTAATGGTGGGTTAAATGTACTTGACACTTAACATTCATCATAATTTCTTGGGTGATTTTTAAACAAAAATTCTAAATTGATTTTTTCAAACAAACAACCTTAAATCAATTATTGTTCTGGCCAAACTGGCCCTTCTGTCAGGGACAAATATTTGACCTTTATCCTATAAGTCCGCCAAGTTAGTGTCCACCTCTGTATTGGAATAATTAAATATCTTAAAGTCGTGGCTACTATTAAAGGCTATCCTGAGACCCATAGCAGTGGTAGCTCCATCCATACCAATAACACCAGCTAGGACATCTCTAGCTGGGTCATCAGCTACCTATGACTTGTCCAATTCAAACTCTGTTTCTTTGGTTAATAAGGTCTAGTACTGAATTTACATATTGGCGTCATTTCCTGTAAAAATTTTGAGAGCCACCACTAGTACTAGGTTGTTTATTGTCATTAGGTCCATTATAAAATGGTGGTTCAGTAGATGTTCGATTATTGGGATTATTATGCTTCTTATTGTTATTCCTTAAGCGGCCATTCCAGCTAGATAAATACTACAAAGTTAGCTGTAAGAACAGACTTGGAGCACACAGTAAAAACAACCACAAGGCCTCATACAGTTATGCAAAGAATCTCCATGGCAATACCAAGAATTGTTCTGAGCTACTAGACAATGGTATCTCCCAGACTGAGCCAACAAATAATGCCAATATACTGGCTGGCATCTTGAGTGCAAACATTACCTCTCAACCCCCCCCCAAAATGACCAATCACAATACCAGTACACCTTGAGACACCCAGCATTATTGCAGCACAGGCTACAACATCACTGTCTAAGGCCAAGAATACAGCCTCTACAGGACCTGAGAATATCCCTGGCTGTGCTCTGCATGAACTACAGAGTGACCTGGCACCTTACCTGTGTGCCCTGTTCAAGCACAGCCTCACCTTAGGCTTTGTCCCTACTGAAATCTGCACTGCTACAGTCACCCTTCCCCACAAACAAGGTGTAACTACAGATCCTGGGAAATACCGCCCCAACTGCCTGACAATTCTGTTATGCGAAGCTATGGAATGCATCATCATGCACCTAATAAACAGGGTATGGGAATCTGCAGACTCCGGATCCCACACAGTTTACCTTTGTGAGGGTAGGTCATACCTGCTCATTCAACCTGGTCAAGCTCTTGCAGTCAGTCACCTGAGCTGTGGATGAAGGCAAGGTGACACATACAGCCTACATTGATCGGGCCAAAACCTTTGATAACATTATCAACTCACTAAAATGGGCATCAACCCCTATATCACTAGGTGGGAACAGAGGCACAGACACAGGGGTAGATTGGACATACTGTTGTCATACATTGAGACAGTTGCAGATGTCACTGGGTTTGTTGTAACATCCTTTATGAGGAATATGACATTGGTAATACCAATAGGTGTGAGTATTTACTGACTGCTTTCCTCAGAGTCCACAACTGATTAACCAAGGACACCAACTGTCTGGTGAACACACAAAACATGACAAACAGACATGTGGCCAGTGTGTGAACAGTGTGCCAGTGGAGAGGTATGTCAGAGACATATCACTGTGAGCCGTGACGTCACACACTAAATGCATGTCCACACAACCCCTGTCAATCTATCAATCCAGCATGTGCATAACAGCACTGATGACATAGAATCTGTTCACAAATCCAGGGATATGCCCCCCATGCTGGTTGGCTGTAGCCACATGTCCTGTCCTGTGACATATTGCCACCCACTGTATGTGAATCTGTAGACGACCACCTCTGTAATGTCCCTCACACAGGCAAGGAAATGGAGCAAGGCCCACATTAAGGAATGTCCCATATATCGGAACTAACAGCAGTGTCAAGGCCCACAGCACAATGCAATGTGGGCACCTATATAGTTGTATGGCTGTAGCAATACCTGATATCTGTAAATCTGTACAGAGGACAAACAGAAAGTAGATCGCCGACAGGTTATGCATTAGGATGAAGGTATTGAAAGATAGATGTCTGAAACTGAAAGGTATGCCATTAGTACATGTCAGCAGTCCTCAATGACTTCAATGACATGTCCAAAGAACATAGTAGTCTACAGTTAATATCAGCATATCAGATCAATATCCGATAGGAGATACATATAAACATACAGCTCAAACACCTGAAACAAGATCCACAGTAATCAGAGTCTAGCTTTGTATACAGGAGTGTATGTTTCCGGTACTACAATTTGCAATCTACTCTTACTTGAAAATGCACTGTTAAAAGTACTAATGTAATGATACCATATGTGTTAAATTATTTCTGTCAACCAGTGCACTGTAGCTGGTGTAACATGCAAGTGTGACTGCATATAACTTGGCATAATACCCATGTATGAAACAAATCCAAAGAGAAAAGATTGTGGTACTACCCATGTATATCCAGGTGCCCCATACAGTATACTCACACCCCTTGCTACTGTAATGACAGTACATAGAAGCATGTTATGTACAGGGAATTAAGTACACTTAATAAAGATGTCATTACCCTGCTATTTTATCAGACTGGAATGTGATCATTGGTTGCCAAGGCTAATCTATGCTTAGCAGGTGTAACCATTGCTTACATGTAAATGCTAAGCAGATTTGCGCACTGGTAAGCAAAGTCTATATGGTGTAAGCACCTATTCGTTTAACAGTACAGCACCACTTACTGTCAGGCAAACCTGTGCAAACATCTCAAAGCTGCTAAAAACTGCCTTAACTACTCTGTATCCAACAGTCCTTGTTCTGCTAGCAACAAAATAAACAGCCCTTGAACCCATGACCTTGCATACCACAGCTTATGCAATTAACCAGCAAGCCAATTCAGCTACATTACTTGAGGATGTTTTCTCAAACATACCCTTCTTTACAGCCAGTTTACAAAATGGAAGAGACAAGTGTGCAATTAGGTATGATTGGTATTTATAAATATATATATATATATATATATATATATATATATATATATATATATATATATCTGAAGAGAAACATACATAGAGAGAGAGTGAGATATGTAGGGAGATCCATATATGTGTACAACAATATATAGATATATTACCAATAAATACTGAGATGTACATACATATATATATATATATATATATATATATATATATATATATATATATATATATGTATGTATATATACATATATATATATATATATATATATATATGTGTGTGTGTGTGTGTGTATGTATGTATACATATATATATATATATATATATATATATATATATATATATATATATATATATATGTGTGTGTGTATATACACACACACACACACACACATATATATATATATATATATATATATATATATATATATATATATATATATATATATATATATATATATGTGTGTGTGTATACATACACATATATATATATATATATATATATATATATATATATATATATATATATAAATCTATAAATACATATATATATATATATATATATATATATATATATATATATATATATATATATATATATATATATATATATATATATATATATATATATATATATATATATATATATATATATATATATATATATATATATATATATATACATATATATATATATATATATATATATATATATATATATATATATATATATATATATATATATATATATATCTATCTATATGAATACATGTCCCAAAATGCCCATACAAACATATGCTGCTGAAAGACCACCCACAACTGGGGCAGCATGCACAGTTGGATATACAAAGACCCATGACACTCACATCTGTCCAAAAAATGAGTGAATAGTACACTGCTACAAAATCATGATAGGCCGTACACAATTTCCAGACATACAGCAATCTCTTAGCAAAACAAATAAAATGTCTGAACATAGGAAAGAAAAACACAACCAGCCAGTAATTCACACATTTTTATTATACTTTGATGTCTTGGTCAAAGCCTTCAAGGAGTAAACATCACCAGAAATACATGCCTTAATCCCAAGAAGAAATGAACACCTAATTACATAATTGAATACACAGCCTCCAAGTACACTCGGCATTTAACCCCTACAGAATAAAGGATCACAGTTAATATTAATACATTGAAGTCTGTACATAACAATTGTCCTTTTATGAATGTTTCATCACACTGAGGAAAAGATGTTTTCAGAATCAGTACCTTCAGACCCACTACTGTCCCCAGGTGTGATTTATTCAAATGCACAGCTATAGAACTGACATATTTCTTATCAGTAATACATCTGACATGTTCTAACAGCCTAGTTTTAAAAGATGTGCTACTGTCCCCCACATAAAATATGTTACAAGGCCATCTAAGAGCATTCTCTATACACCTACCTCTGAATGTACAGACTTCAACATTTATCCCAGCCATTCCCCTCTGTAGAAATTGCAGCACAAAATAATGATAGACCAGTATACCTATCCACCTACTACTGTATGACATCTGGTCAAAGCCTGACATAATTCTGGAAATAAGCCCAAATACATGGCCATACATGAAATATTGCTGTTTTACACTGAGAAAGTTGCTGGTGTTACAGGGTTTGTTGTAACATATCTTTTCTAATGGATTTAAGTCAGAAATGCAAATAGATGTTACCATCTACATAATACAATCACTAGACTATGCTACTGATTTGCCAAGGACAACACCTGTCTGGGGAACAGCCCATACATAACAGGCTAACCTGTGGCCATTATGTGGATGGCCCTACAGTTGAGAGCAATGCAGAGACAGAACTTTGTCAGACTGAAACCCATGCAGAAGTAGTATGTGCAGACAAACCCTGTAAAACTAGCAGTATTCCAAACATATAACAGCAATACTCACATTCTGCTCCTAGGTCTTCAACCTTCCCCACCATTTAGTTGGCTTGTCTCCATGAGTCTTGTTGCAAGAGGTAGTAGCGCACACAACTCCAGGATGTCTTCCTCACAAGTAAGGGAAAGGGCCACTGCCCACATGGAGTACTCATTTATAGGAGTGTGTTGCCATGATATTGGCTATTGGAAGAACTACACAGCTGCTCTGCATGCAATTAGCAAGTGGGGAACCCCAATAGGTGCACAGGCCATCACCCAGTCATAAGCATCACCTACAAAGGCCATGCTGCCACATACTCAAACCAGATCTATCCCTGTAGTGCACAAAGAGAGAGAGAGAGAGAAATAGCAAATGTGACAAAGTAGAAAAGAGAAGAAAGAAAAAAGGTAAGTGAAATGTGTAAGCAAGTAATTGAATGTAGTACCTGGTCTGTAATAATGGGAAATATGATTTGGAGGAATATATGTCCCAACAAGACATGCTGTACTAATGTCCTGCTAAACAGCTGCTGTGCCCATAGCATCTGGCCCTCTCTGCAGTGGGAGATATCACAGACATACCTCTCAACTGTACAGATCCTCCCAGAATGTCCACATTTTACCATCATGTATTTTTGTCTGTTCCTCCTGAGATCTGTACTTTACTGGCAAATAACTGAGGATTGAAGTCATTAGGTAATGATAGACACTTGAGTTTAAGACTCCACATCCTTAAGAATATTCACTGTTATGCTAAATGTATCATTATACGAACTTCCTATTTTTGTAACAGGTATATTTAAAGTCTGACCCTATTTATCCCCCCATCATTGTAGGCATTGTCCAGATGTGATGCTCTGAGAGGTTGTGAGGTGGGAATACAGCTTCAGGAGCCTGACTCACCTGGGAAAGGACAGCTCCTACATGACAACTGCAGGGGTATCTGTCAAATAGTCGTGACTGCACCACTGCTAAGCTAGTTAATGGGATGTTTTCCATATCCATGTTACCTGTGATTATGATTATAATACATATTTGCCTTAGCTAAGCCACCAATAGAGGGCATATGCATAGTAGAGTACTGTTGCAGACATGTGAGTTGAACTGCATGTGATATAGTGACTTAACATACAACTGTACAGTGTTCTGCTGAACAATAAGCACATTTGTGACTGATATCTGTAGTCACATGCACATATACCTGTGTTATGTCAGCCAAACCATTGGCAGGTCTGTGAGCAATGGCATTGTAACATAATAGCCTACTTATGACTGTTGGACATCTTCCAGGTTATCACAGTGATGTCAAACCCTACTGTGCTATCAATGTACTAATGTATGGTGTAGCTATATTAATACAGTGTCAATAGTGATGTCCCTTTTGACACCCATTTATGTGTGCCATTGTCCAGACGTATGATTGAGCAAGACTGTAAATACAGTGTGACATACTTACATTCAACAGAAATGTATATCAGGTATCCCCTGAGCACATGTATGTATGCATACGTTCAGCTGGAAGGCACAAAACTAATCACATGGGTTTCAAGCAGTCAGGTAAAGAGATTGTGCATGTTGCACATGTGTGTTATATCAGTGTCAGTGCATACAACAGACATATATGTGTACAGCTACTGGTGGTTGCATTGCCCTGACACTGATGTGGGTACTGGAGTAGGCATGATTATCAGGTATTAATCAGAGAACTGTCCACCTGTATTATGACCCTCTATCCATGCCTACCATACCAGCTATATCCACACCTGTATACACTGGATATCACAAATGCACACACCCCTGTTGGAATGCCAGATTTGTGTGCTGTATGACAATCAGACCACAGAAGATCATTTCATAATGTTTCTCATCTTGAATGTGACCCGTAACCTGTCCAATTCCATTGCAATACAATCAAAAGTGTTTCTAGGAAGGTGACCATCTATTGCCAAGTGAAGATGTGCCATGATGTTAGAGTCCAGACCAAGATGGATGAAGGCTGTAACCATCTCAAGAGGTGCATGCATAAGTTTAAGGGTGTGCACACTCATTCAATTGGCTTACTGTACTGAGTATTATTTCCATATGTTTTCACAGACCAGATTGTTATGTTTTCAATTGAATTGTACAGACTACAGGTCACACTACAGGTGGGAATTGTTATGAAATGAGTTATTGTGGTGTTATGTTCCAATTGCACAAATACCAGGCAGTGTATCAGGGGTGTGTACCCTTTATATACACTGTAGCTATATGGACACAGCTGTACCTGACCTGTATATCCAGCCTCCACTAAGGTAGAATAATCCCCATTGTGGACAGCAGCAATACACAAACCACATAATAGGTTGCTACATTGGCTGTACAGGAACACATAGGTGCAGGACACAACTTTGAAGAAAGTCCACCTCTATCTGAGCCAGCAGGTAAGTTCACAGGTGACGTCCTGTAAGGCTGACTATGACTATGAATCGGACATATCCACACCACCAAGGACAATTGCAACAGTGTCTCCACATATGTTGTAAGTCTCAGATGAAACAACACAATTCACCCTGTACTGGGGGTCAAGAACACCTCATACACACATGTCATGGATATAGGCAACCTGCATCACACAGGTTAGGTGGGAACATCGTCACCCTGTCCACCCCAGTTGTACATGGAGATATGCTCATCAACTACACTCCTCCCCACAGCAATGGTAAGTATGTACATATTACCTACTTATGGCAACAACAGCATATTTCCACGGGGCATAATAACATCACTGTCTGCCTCCTATATGAACTCAGGCATGTGCTTAAAGCTCCATCACACACCACAGTCAAACAAAGACCTGCCACCATACACACACCATCCACATAGAAGATGGCCACTGTCAACCCTCTACACAGAAATGAATGGAGGATAGAGGATTATGCAATCAAGTGTCCAACATTGGGGAGAATAAGATAGCTCAGGGACAGGCGTGTAATGCAAACTGCTATAGCCATGATAGCTTGGAGGTTTCCGGTGTAGTCTGGATTATTTGCAAGTAATATCCACTGTTGATGTGCATTCTGACAACTGTATGAGGTCCTGTGACCTTTTCCTGTTTATGTCTTCTAGGTAACATGTAGAGTGCTCACCTACCAGCACTCTCTGTTGGGGAAACAGACATCATTACCCAATATGTGATTGGACATTATGCCTTGTCATGTGGACAGAGAGCAGAAGATGTGCAGGAGAGGACTGCCCTGTGAAACAGTGTGGTCCTCAGGATAAATGATGCCAGCCTGCACAGCAGAACTTATGTGCATGTGCAGCATCAGGCCACCAACCTCAAATGCCATGCCCATCAATGGTCTGCTGCTGTAGCAAGGGACTGGCTAGACACAGGCGGATAGTCCAGCCACTCGCCCCCCCCATGACACCCACTAAGGAGCTCCTCACCACACTTGGGCCACAAACGCACAAGTCAAGACGCTGAGGGAACCATTGTGGAGATGGGTTGCACACACACACTGGATGAGGAGCAGGCAGGTAAGGGCCCAGTGGGGATTTGTACACTAATGTATCAGACATACAGGTATCTGTGTTGTATCTACATGCATGTATCAGGTCCAACTGCAGTTGTGAATGGGGTTTTCTAATGCACAGAGATGCACATCTATGGTGAGAACAGGACATAGTGTATTATTATGGTTAGTACTGTAGATGTGCAGACATATTGCATCCATCCTATACCGAGGCCACATGTGCGTTTGCTGACAATAACTCCCTCTCACAACTACCTAGGACCCTCTGGTCTGCATATGGGACAGCAGCCTGAAGCTGGTGGGTATTACATTGTTCTGTTGTTGCCTGGCAATACCCCAGGCAAATGAAGCACATGCAATTTACCATGCACACAACCATCAGTAATAGCTATATTGCATTATGTAATAGCTATATTGTTTGTTGTGCATATTCACTTGTGTTGGGGTTAATGGTATTGCATCACTGTGATCACCACTGGGATCTATCTGACATGAATGCAACATTCTTGTAGCATACCTCACAACTTGTCAGTGCCAAGACATCTGGACAGAGGCCACCAAATTGTGCTGGACATATGTCCTAAGGTAAGGTCATGCGTGACACATTACTGGTATACAGTGGATATAAATTGTGTGCACACCCCTCTTAAGATGCAAGGTGTTCCTGTTACATACTAATTATGACCACAATAAGACAGTCCAAACCTCTTCCAGCCTTTAATGTGACCCATAACAGGTACAGTTCACTTGTAAAACCAAGCATCTGTACTCATGTATTGCACTAACAATGCAGACCACTGTGAGGGTGGCAGACATCCTATGAACAAGATGATTCAGTCAGGTATGATACCTCATGCTGCCAGATGTGTCAGTACACTCACTGTAGCCTATTTGGCTCTAATATCACATAAACAGGCATTGTTAAGGCACACAGACCATTTCCGGACACGTATAGTTTATCAAACATATGGATATTCCAGATACATCTGTACAGAGGACTGTACAATGGTTTAACCTGCTGCATGTGAGGCAGATGCTGTCATCACACTATATAAAGTAATGGCAGTGGGAGGTGGTCATTAGCCGTGTATGGTATACACATCAAAATGGTATAAGCCACACATGATATGATCCTCACACACACACACACACACACACACACACACACACACACACACACACACACACACACACACACACACTCACACACACACACACACACACGTGCGCAGTTGCCAGCATTAGGATTAGAAATCCTGCCTATCTAGGTATTCCTACTATAGTGCTATGCAGTTATGAGATGCTCCACAAAGCTTATACACTTCCAACTCAACCAATGGTACTTCTGAGGTGGATGACATCAACAGGGCTACTAAATTGGAGTGAAGGGAAGTGTAAAGGGTAGTACACAGGTCAAAAATGGTATGAGCCAGACAGTACATGATTCACACACACACACACACACACACACACACACACACACACACACACACACACACACACACACACACACACACACACACACATTTGCCAGTACCGGGATTAGAACTCCTACCTATTTAGGTATGTCTCCTATAATGTTACAGTTACCATACATGCTACAGAGTTTATTGAACATTCACATGGCCAAAGCTGCTGAAAATTGTTCAGCTGTGGTAAAGTATTACAGGTGGCAGACAGTTTGCCTTCTGTTCCACCCAAACATCATGCTAGTTCTTTATGTCTTGCACTTCAACTAGAATTATGGCTTGGCACTTCACCGGGTTATTGTATCAAGAAGTGTGGCACACCTGGCAGCATTACTCATTCATCATTGATGTAGCCCCAGTCCTTACTAGCTATGTGTAACCCCTCCTGGCATGTTTGAAGGGCAGTTATCTGTGCTTTCACCCATTAATGTGGTGCACTTGTCCATTCTGGGGCACTGTTCCAACTGCCTCATGTATATCGACAACCCTCCCCTCTAAACTCCAAACACTCAGACCTGTAAGGGTTACCCATATATCACCCAATGTGGACATATGCACTCTCCAGCAAAGACTGGACTAGCAGGTCAAGAGGATAATATCAACACCTGCATCACACCATGCGGTACATGAAGCTCACCATAACACTCACTTTGACAGCCATGCCATACAGTGAAAAGCCATGCACCCACCTTTCCAGAGCACTCAATGGACTTTTACCCAAACAACACAGACCAGCAAGACAGACACCCACTCAGACACCACAATGTGGCACATGCCAAGGGACACATATTTAACCTACACAGTGTGCCCCCATCCTAAGATCCTAAGGCTAATCACCTTGCACAATACACTGATCATGGGTAACTCAATACTGAGGCACACACATCACACTCAATAAGTTGAATATGGAGCAGGTAACAGCCAAATATCTATCACATGCCAGCATCTAACACATGACACAGCCAGTCATGTCACTCCACAACAACTATGTGTATCACTCCGTATCCATGTGGGTGTGAATGACTTGGGTCACACCTCCCTGGACTACATGACAGGAGACATGGTTGAACTCTCTGATTATGTGGTTCAGACAGGTCTGACAGTAGCCCTGGACAGCGTACTGCTGTCACCCAGAATGATGCAGTGGTATTATTAAGAGATGATTGACTGCAACATTGGCTTATGTGTTATGTGTCATTTTCAAGGGATCCAGAATCTCTCTGCTTGGGATGACATGATCGACAGAACCCAATGACTTGCCATGGATACCCTACATTTGTCACCACTGGGTTGCCAGGTACTGGCTAAGTGTCTTGCCACCCCTATGTTGCCTTATAAGCAGTGTTCCTAATGTTATTGTTATGGCCACCATAACAGCTACACATGTATGCAATCTGAGGGTCATGCTGCTCTACAGTGGACATCTGTCAGGATGCAGTCACTCATAGCAGTTATTGAAGTGGAGGACACATGTCTGCTGTAATGGGGAGGTGATTCACAGCAGCAGACAGCAGACCTGCAGTATCAGGCTATGACACATTCCACAGCTGTCAGCCCCCAAGCATGGACCACACCACACCTCCACAGGTTGTGTTGTCTCCATATTCATTATGGATAGGAACACCTCCAGACTATCATCCTATCATAATGCACTGGAGATACTTCCAGTGCAACTACCTTGGGGTAATGGTGCTATCTAGACCATAGCCTGCTATGGGTCCACATCTATGTCTTTAGAATGTCACACCTCTATCACCGGGGGAATGTAGCCAATCACCAGTACAGTGGCCCAACACTTCTGGGATTCATCATTTCCATTGACCTAGACCAGCTCATACTGACCACTGGTAGAGGATGCAACAATCTTGACCTGTGTTGACCACTTAAATATGGGACAGTTGCTCATCCCCAGATGACAATCCCTGCATGGTGAGATTCACATAAGCTGTAATCAACATGGAACAAAACATGTCAGCCACACCCCCCCACAAAGATAACCACCTGGCAAAAACTCTCCAAAGCTGACTATGGGATGTAGCTGCATAACTGTGGAATCATACACATAGGCACAGTACAAACAGGTACATGAATGCAAGGTACTAGCCCAGAGCCAACAAAACCCAGACACTGTCCTCCAAACACTGGGAGACAATGTGATGGTCCCCTGCCATTACTGAAGTGTACATCAGAAGGAGGACACTGTTGCAGGGAAAGGTGGTGTTCCATGACTGTTGAACTCCCTTATTAGCCTGAAACATAACGGTAGATCCCTCATGGAGTCCCCAACAGGCATCTATGGCAGCAGAGATGCAGCAGACACTGACATCAGTCACAACAACCATGATAGTTACATCAACGACCTCCACAGCATTAAACACAAATGCTGTGAGTGCCAGATTTACCCCTCTCTCACCCCACAAGTGGGCCACAGGGAGCACAGTGATTGAATATGCCTCACAGATTATAGGGCTGAAGGTTGCACATAGGTACATGTTGGTGTACAACATCTGTTGTAGAATGTAGAATGGGACATGTTCTGGTTTGGACACACCTCTGATTGTTAATAACCACAGTCACAGGGGATATTCATCAACCAAACACACTGGGATTACTATTCACACACACACACACACACACACACACACACACACACACACACACACACACACACACACACACACACACACACACACACACACACACATTTGCCAGTACTGATTAGGTGTGTAGTAGGTTAATGGGCTTGAAGGCTCTACAAGGCTAGCCCAAGGGAATACTTTGGCATCAGGCCACATGACAATAGTCCCCAGTGTGGCTCAGGAGTATAGTCACTGGAGTGGTCCCCAGGGGTGGGTATTGCATTCACCATCCACTCATCCAGGTTTCTATTGTTGGTGGCCAGTGATGTGCATTGCTTCCCATATATGTGATCTACATTCCATAACATGGACAGTGTTTGGGTTGTGCAAATGTCCCACATGCATGTTCTATGACATGTAGAAGTGTGCTTGAGGTCTCTGGGGCATGTTGTGTGGACAGATTGGTATCTTCTGATGTATCATTCCTGACCTCATTTGGTGAGACCTGGCTATGTAACTGAGGTAGTGATTGCACCTACATTGACAGTATGATAAGGGTATTCCATGGAGTTAATGGCATCTGTCCATACAGGGCATATGTATAAGGCATGGTATTCCCTTTGTGGGGTACATTTGCAGACTCTACAGTTGCTACAGGTGTCCAGTGAGGAACAAGGCAAAAGAGCCACTGTACACATTGATGGGGCTACTGAGGGGATGGAACCGGGTGCCATGTCATGTTACTTGCTGGATAACACACATTCAGTCAGGAGATGCAACACATCAAAGTACTTCCTGATGTCAGTGGCACTGTTTTGGTCAACAAGCATGTAGTCCACTGTAATCACACCATGGGTACTATCTGTGAGGCAATATGCATAGGAACTACCAATATAGTGGTTGTTGCCTAGCCAAGTGTGTTTGTGTATGATACTTATTTGGAGATTGGTCTCTGAGTAAGAGAAGGGTTGCCTATATTGTTCACTAATCCATACTGTCACATTTAGGGCTGTGAATTGTCTACGCCAACCTCTCCAGTGTTTGATAACTGTTGACCTTGCAATGTAGACATTGTGACATATACTAGGTCCTCTACATAATAATTTAGCAAAACCCACCCCCAATGGATTCTGTTATTAAACAATCAGAGCAACCCCCACACAGGATACTAATGACAGGCACACACACACTTACCAGTACTGAGGTTCAAACCTCTACCTAGATATGTATTGCTACTACAGTGTACCACATTGATCACACGTGCCACAGAGCTATAGGACAGATGTTGTCTCAAGGTACTTCTAAGGTGAGGAATATCACCAGCCCTTGTAATTACTGGCATTGGGAGATGCAGTGGGTGAGAAATTCCAAAATACATTTTACCCTATACACACATTTACATTTGCTAGGGGAGAGGTTTAAACCTCTGTCTAACTATATTTTCAAACCATTATGGTTACACATTTACCATATGCACCACTGACCTTATATGTTGTATGGTTGGCAGCAGGTACTTTTAAGTTGGATGATATCTGCAGGACTGCCAAAGCCAGGCACTGATATGTGTACTGGGTGTAAATGGGGCCAAAATCTTTGAGGTACAGGCATGCATATATACACACACAAACACTTGCAAGGGATGAGATTCAAACCCATACCTATGTAGCTATTGCTACTACAGTGTACTGCATTTATCACACACACCATGGAGCTTACATTTTGGACAGCTGTGCAAAGGTATCTTTGAAGGTGAGTGACATCAGCAGCAGTGCTAAAGGAGGGGTAAGGGAAGTGTAAGTGTGAATGACCACAAAATCAGGTCTCTACATGGATACACACACTCTCTCACACAAACACTCACATTTACAATGTTGCCAGGATCAGGACTGGAACATCTACCTAACTAATTTGCTACACTATAGTATTAAGCAGGTATTGCAAGCACCATATAGTTTATATACTGGGGGAGCTGTCCAAAGGTATCTTTAAAGGTGAGTGACAGCAGCAGCGCTGAAGGAGGGCTACAGGAGATTTAGTGAGTGTGAATGGCCTCAATCACATTCATCTAGAAACACACACAAACACACTCACACACACACACACACACACACACACACACACACACACACACACACACACACACACACACACACACACACACACACACACACACACTCACACACAACTTTACATTTAACAAGACTGAGATTACAACTCCTACATAGATACCTATTCGTACTGTAGTGTTACACAGTTATCACAAGCATCACTGACACTATAGGGCTGAGGGCTAACCAGAGGTATTTCTATAGTGAATGACATCAGAACATCATGTGATATAGGCCAATGGGATGGATAATGGATGGGACAGGCCTCATAATGGGATTTTCTCTGTCGTTGTCTGTTTTTCTCTTCCCTACGTCTCTGTGTGTGTATGTTTGACATATTATATTATGTTTGCCTTAGATATGTGTGTGTATTCCTATCCAGTGTGTGTGTGAAGTATCAATGGTGTACAATTTAATGAGTGTGCACAGACAGCTGTGAATAATCAATAACTGTAATCCACTGTGTTGTGAGACATGGGCTTCATTTCTCTAGTGTAGGACCATGCCCAGTATGACCTTCTATATTGAGTGTCTGCATCCATTCCAGGGAAAGTTGGACTCCAGTTCAGGATTTTGTGTGCTACAGCTACACCTAGCAAACTGTTTCTGCAGGATGTAGATAGTTTGCCAATATGGAGACACAATGGGCTTAACATACGGGGGATACTGTAACTATTGCTGTCTGTGTTGCTTGTGTGAGGAGTTTGGTTGTAGCATAGTTATTCTAATATATGTACTGTTTTACACTGTGATGTGTCATGTCATCAACTACTGACAGTTATCATTCTTTGCTCACAGTTATTTACCGGGAAATACGAGATAAATGAAGCTGAGACCAATATTCTGAGGCATATAGACTACACATTCTGGCACAAACCTGGCATTGTGGAGGTGTTGCTACAGACAATAGACTGCTGGTTCAGTGTAAATGGTGCAGCACCTTGTTAGTATGCTGGCTGGGGTTCCCCTCCTTGTGCTTTTCTCAACTTCAAGGAATGGCCATATGCTGCTGGGGCCATAGCTCTCAGCTGTACAGATACACCCAGGTTATCCAGAGGCAGGACTCGTATATCTGGTCGTTTACCTTCACATTGTGGTTTACAAGCGGTTTTGTGGCTATTCATTCATGGGTTTGCAGTTGGGAGTAGTATGGGCAGACATTAGAGTTTCAGACTTCACACACTCCATGACATCCATGCTTCTACACCCCCCCTCTGTTATTCTCTCCTCCACCTAACATTATGTAAGCAATATCTCAGAGGTATCCCTATAGTTGGGCCTTTATCCCAGTAGTATTTGTGGCCTGATCCACAGTCCTTGCAGTAGGACATGGGGAGGCATGCTACTGGCATTTGTCAACATGGCATTGCATTTGTTTTCTGTTTACTGTTAGGCTGTTAGTTGGGACCCCCTGACATTCCATACATTGGCACTATGGGTAAGGCATGGGCCTTTGCCAGAGGACTGTAGGCCATTTGAGAGTACTGCAGGCCATCTGTTACTGCATTTCTACATGGGATTGTGGGGGGGGGGTGCACACCTGCAGATTTTAACATTTGAAATGACTGTACTGGTATTTCAGTTACTCTGTTGGCTTCCATTTCATATTGTTTTGTGACCTATCATGCAGACAGGAGGCATATCAGTAGGGTACACATGTTAGATCTTAATAGCAAATGTTTCAGTTTCAGACTTCTTACCCATTAGAACTGGAATGCAACTGCCAGACCTGTTGTAGTATTTCTGTGCAGGTCTGGTGGGGGGCTGTTCACCATTGCCATCATTTGGGGGCCTTAGCCAGCCTTTCTTCATGGTCATCTACACCTGTCCTGCTGGGTGAGGCTTTTGGTGGATATGTGACCCTCACTGACATCCATGTGTGTGACCTATTGACACCCACAGTTCTTTGGGCCATCACATGTACTGCAGTGGGGATGTCACCTTGTGTAGTGCTGCCTAGTATGTTGACACCAGTTTTTGTTATGAATTTCCTGCTGTCCCATATAGCTGTCTGCTGCTATCCCATTTAGCCACCCAATTCCCTTGCATGCTTGCATCCATATCATACATACAAGTATGAGAACACACTACTCCATTCAGTAATTGATAGGAAGAGTGACTTACTTTGTTGCTGGGTGAGTATTGAGGACAGTGCTGGAGGGCGGACTTTGTTGGATGCAGATAGTACACTGCCTGTACATGGTAAAGCTCAGGTAGTGTCATGTTTGGCATCCCTTTTACTGTCTGTTCGAGTCAGAGAGAGGTATCGGTCCCTGGGTTCCTACATTGTCAGTGTGTGTGCTATGCATTGCCTCTTTGCCAAGGCCTGGGCATACTATGCATGCGTCCTTCTGCCTACAGGGGCAGGCTCAGGATGTTCCTCTTCCGAGTCCCTTTGTGCCTGTGCTGGCCTTGGCAATGGTGGTGGGGGGGTTGTGTGGCCCTGTGCCATGCTGTTCCTACTGCAGCTGTTTCCACAGGATCATATTGTGTAGCATGGCACATACTATGAACATTTGTGTAAATGTAGCTGTAGAGTACTGCGAGGCTCCACTGGATATGTCAAGGCAGTGGAACCGTGACTTCAGCATCCCAAACACACTCGCTATAATGATCCTGGTTTGTGCGTGTGCCTCATTATGGTGTTCTTGTTCAGGTGTGTGTGTGCATTTCTGATGGGTGTCATCAGCCACGGCTTCAATGCATAGCCAGTATCCCCCACTAGATGGCCATATGGGATGTGTTCCCTGGCAAATGCCTGATACAGCTGTGAGCAATGCCAGATGTGGGAGTCATGATAGCTTCCAGGGCTGCCAGCACACACATTCATGATAATGCCCTGGGCATCACACATGACCTGGCAGTTGATGGAGGAGAAGCACTTGTAGTTTATGTAGACCCTGCCCTGCTCACCGGGTGGTGCTTTGATGTGGATGTGCATGCAGTCTATACCACAAACTACTTCAGGGTATTCTGCTATATGGTAGAAGAGACACATACGTGTGGTCAGAGCCTCACGGGCAGTGGAGAAATATACGTGCTCATTGGCATGTTGTGTCATGGCATCCAGGAAATGGTGGAGTACCTTAGATGCTGATGCCTGTGAGACCCCCATAATATCCCCAGTTGGACTTTGGAAGGTACCTGTGGCAAGTATTCTTAAGCCTAAACATACCTTGGTTTCCACTGGGATGAGTTCCCGTCCATTAGTTCTGTGTGTAAGGAGTGGCCGGCACAACTCAAGGATTTGCTGTAGAATGTCCCTGTCCACCCTATAGTGCTCTACTATCTCCAGCTCATGTAGGCCCTGGTAGGTTACTCTGGGTCTGTACACTCTTCTCCTGCTCCTCACTGTGGGTCACTTGTCAACATTCATGTGAAAGAAAACAAAAGCTGGATAAACGCCTGGTATACACCTCAAGCGAAAAAAAATGAAAAGACCAATGGTTAGACCACAGCTGAAGATAAAAATGGAATAATCCACATCAGGAAATAAATCACTTGCAGCTTTACAGTAGTGCCCTTTATAAAACCAAAAGTTGTAACTGAGATGTAGTAGTCAAGGTAGGAAATGGTTCACTTGCAGTTTCACACCACTTTTATTAAACAAGAGTAAGTGCTTTTGTGATCTAAGTCAGCTGATCGCTTCTTCAGACTCATAAAAACAGTTAAAACATTGGTATTTAAAATATGGTTCAACCAATGAAAACACATATAGAACTATGACATAGACTAATTAAAATTGCATACATCAGTACATTAATTTGCCTTATATTCTGCATAAGATGAAATAAAATATACATATAACAGACACATTTTATGTAATAATCCATATTACTTAATGTTTTAGTGGTCTGGATTTTAAAAAAGGTTTCAAGGAAACAGCATTGTTCAATACAGGAGACCTATCTGCCTGAAGTAATAAAATCCATTTTTGTTCTGCTTCCTCTACCTTATTCCTTATATCACCCCCCTCTTACTTTTATTTATTATTTCTAAAACCATGAAATTAAAAATATGTTTCCTATTTTCTTCTTCCACATGTTTTGCTAAAGCACTTGTGTCTTTTTTATTTCTTATATCTCTAAGGTGTTCAAGGATACGTTCCTTTAGACACCTATTGGTTTTGCCTATATAAAAGGCATGACAGACAGTGCAGAAGCTGAAATAAACCAAATTTTGTGTTCTGCAGTCAGCATAAAAATCTATATCAATTATAAATCCTAGTGTAGGATGTTTATATGTAGATTTATTATATACATAGTCACATGCTGTACAATTTCTGCAAGGAAAAGTCCCCTGCTTATCAGATAGGATCATTCCTTCATTGTTTCTGGATTTATAACAGAGTTGCCTTTTTAAGGACCTCTTATTTCTAAAATAAAAGCTGGGTCTATCTTCTAACAATTCTCTCAAGTCAGAATCCGACAATAAAACATTCCAATTCTTCTCAAAAATATTACAGAACCTTCTGATGTCACTTGAATAAGTTATAGGGAATCTAACTTTAAAATCATGACCTTCCTTGCTTTTAACATCTTCTATAGTATTTGAGAAGAGCGGTTTACATCTCCCATCCCTATTTTCAATGGTATATTTAGAGCTTTCATTTATGTCTTTCTTACTATAACCTCTGTTCAAGAAGTCTTTCTCTAATATAGTCATTGTCTTCACAAAGCCTTCATCTGTATTATGTAAGCGGCTTGTATTTAAAAGCTGGGACATGGCTGAAGGTAATGACAACAATAAGAATCAATGTGAACGACTAGTTGGACTACTACATATATACTCCAACCCCTTGATGCTAAACCCTATTTTTCCAGTGAATGAAAGAGAACAAGTGGGCTATGATACGCATAAGAAGTTCACTGAACTATATAGAGGTCTGGAGAATACGTTATATAGCTTTAAAAGGCTACAGTGGCAAAGGTTTCATCTAGAAGCATCATTGAAATATAAAATAGTGCCGAGAGGTCTCAGAGTATTAAATATGCCTACGTATGGTGAGACCTACCCTGAATTACTTCAATGTACCCCATTTATACTGATAATCAACATGTCATGTTTTTACTAAGCACATTGAAGCTATGACAATGCATGAATTAATGTCATCTAATGTCAGTATTACCACTAGCAGGCACACCAGCTGCATGACAAAAGCAGAGTTCTTAGCATGCTCTAAGGAATTTCCTCATTTTCTGATATGCAGTAAGAGACATTTATATGTAAATAGATAATGACAATAAATGTGCTCAATGCAAAATGCGGTGCTCCTTGTGATACAGATAGATGATGTTTTCCTTTGTAAAAGCCCTTTTTGGCCATGCATGTGGGGTACATTGGGAGTTCATTTCAAAAAGTCCTCTAAAGTGTTCAAACATTCTCTTCTGGTGTGTTTTTCCATTCAACCTTATCACAAGTTTCTCAGTGGCTTTATTTTCTAAGGTACTGATGTGTAAAAATCAGTTTGGCAAACATGTTCTTCATTGATAAAAGAAAAATCTATATATAACGTAACTTCGTAAAAAAAACTGTGAGAACACCTATAAGTGCCAAAGCAATAGCCGAGAACAAACTCTAGTATTGCCGATATAAATGTTCTTCATTCCAATAATGTTTATGTTGAAGAAGTCTGACAAAAGTCATTATCATCTGCTAACAATGTGCCATTCAAGTATAGTATTAGGTAAACATGATTTGTGCATGGGATAGTCCCAATGCCTTAATGTACTCATGCAATTATGTGTACAGTGTCTGTTTTTTTAATCCTCTTGCTGGTTGTTTGGTATACTGTTATCTGAAGTTCTTTTTTCACTCTTCAACTCTGGTCTAACATTTCCACGAAATGTATGTATTCATACCTTTGCAGTATGTATTCTTGTGTAACTTTACTTTCTAGTGTTGTGGACTGTAAAATATCTTTGATAATTGGCAGGGGTTTCAAATCAGGAAGGGTTATTTTTGTTGTCCTGCTATCACTCACTCTGTTTCCTTGAAATTTGTAGCATACCTTGCTACTAAATGTATCCATTGGATATATCCTTCAGAAAAGGCTAGGGCTGGAACATATATTATGTGTCTCAGGCTATGTCCCTAGCCTTAAGAAGCATTTTACTTTCACCTAGGATGATACCACAATACAAACAGAAAATGATTGATTTCAATAATTGACTTAGTTTCTGGTGTCATTCTAAGGGGATACAGTATCTCTCAGCCTGGGATGACATAATCGACAGACCTCTATTCTTTGCCAGAGATGGTTTTAATCTGTCACCCCTGGGATTTCGGCTACTCACCAAGGCTCTTGCCACACCCATAGTGCCTTTTTTAGGCAGTGTCTCAATGACAAAATTCCTGATGTAAAATCTCCATCTAAAAACAACCTCAGCATTATGCTGCTAAACGCAAGGTGCCTTAACATGAAGCTGCTCTCATTGGAAGCAGTCCTCATCTTGGAAGACATAGACATTTGCACAGTCATGGAGACCTGGTTCAAGGCTGTGGAGAGCTCCCAGCCATATCAGACTACACCTCCTTCCAAACGTTCAGACCACAAACTGAAGGCATGAAAACTAAAGGAGGCGGTGTATAACTATTAATTAAAATAAATAAATAAATACACTTCCAGATAGGTTAGACAGCATGATTCCTTGGAGTTACATCAAATGCAATTAACTGTTGGTAGGACACATCTTCAAGTCAATGCCAGCTACAGCGCCCCCCCCCCCTCCATGAATCAGGATACCCACTCTGACTATCTGGATCTAATTGAGTTTATCAAGATACATCCCAACACCATGGTTTTGGGTGACTTTAACTACCCATCCATTTACTGGGTAAATTACTCATGCACAAACTCACTTGCCCAAAGGTTCCTTTACTTCATTAACTTCAAAGCCCTGGACCAGCTGGTTGACACTTCCACAAGGGGTCTCATCATCCTGGATCTGGAGCTTACTAATATGTGGAACCACTGTAATACCCCCAACTGTGAGGTCTTCCCTGGTGAGATCTGACCACAAATCAGTGTCACTTGAAGTAACTATCACACCTGACTCCTCTCCCCATCAGCAACTAAACTAAAAGACTTCTCCAAAACAGATTATGACCTCTTACAGAATGGTATAAATGGCTTCACTGCACCTTCCCCCTCAGATGGAACTGGCAGCTATGCAGAGCTCTACACAATTCCTTTATACAAACATCTGTATATCTGCATTGACTCGGACGTACCCGATACGATCAAAACATGCCCCTCAAGGAAGAGCAAACCTGCCTGGTGGACAACTGCTATTAACAGGCTTTACAATAAGAGGAAGAAATTGCTGTCTAAGAATTAGAGGGAGTGAGCCCTAAACTGGAAACAGTCCCTCCTCATCTTAAACAAGCAAATATGACTTCTTGTAAAGTCCTCCAAAGCTAACTATGAATCCAAATTAGCTTCCTCAACTAAGGACAAACATAAGGCATCCTTTAGTTACATCTGTAACCTAAAAGGAAAGGCCCAGATATGTGCCGAACTGGTAGTTAATGATACCACATATACTGAGCCTTTGGACATTGCTAACCTGTTAGCTGACAGGTTCTGTGAAAACTTCACCCCCTGTCCCCACCACATGTACCCCATGACATCCCTACCACCTGTCCCCTACCTTATATCTCTAAAGTGCAGGTTGTGAACGCCCACTCTAAGGACAAAAACACAGTTTCTATGGGACCTGTTAACATCCCAGGCTGTGTTATACATGGGCTCAAACAAGAATTAGCACACCATTGAGTACACTTTTTAATCATAGTCTAGTGAATGGAAGCTGAATGGAAAAAGGCCACTGTTATCCCCTTGCACAAAGGTGGTACATCCACTGACTCTGGGGACTATAGATCTATTAGCCTGACTAGCCTTATCTGCAAGGCCATGGGGCATGTCATCATGGACCTTAACAACAAAGATATATGTGATCTTCAAACACTTAACACTACTCCAATGGGATTTGCCAGAGGGAGATCATGCTTGTTAAACCTGGTAGACTTCTTTGAGACAGTCACCAAGGCCCTGGATGAAGGGAAATCTGTGGATACAGCCTACCTAAACTTAGCCAAAGCTTTTGACACTATTCCACTCTCAGGCATCATTGACAAACTTACCCAGCTAGGTATCAACCCTTATATCATTAGATGGGTCACTAACTGGCTCACAGATAGAACCCATAAAGTCAAAATAGGTGACTCCACCTCCAACAGCAGACCTATAACACAGTGGTGTTCCATAGGGATCAGTCCTGGGACCTCTACTGTTTGGAATCTATTTCTCTCAAGTACAAGCTAAAACTAAAGGTCTGTGGCTGACAACGTTTTCTGATGAGTGCAAACTGAAAATGGTCATAGAATCTCCAAACAATGTCTTACACAAACAAATGTTCGTTGCCAAAGTTATGGCCTTAAACTCAATGCAAAAAAATATGCCATCATCCCTTTCAGTAAGAGTGATGTTCCTGCTAAATACCACATCAGTAACAACACCCTAAGTATACACCTTACCTTTGATCACCATGTCTCCACAGTGGTAAGAAGAGCATTCTATAATGCTCGTCTCATAATTAAGGGTATTGACTCCAGAAAAAAAGAAGTTATAACCTCTCTGTATTCTTCTCTCATCAGGCCAATAATTGAGTACAATGCACCTTTTGGTATATACCTTTCCAAGCACCTGCAGCAATTATAGAAACCACAAAGGTTCCTCATAAGGAAAATTCAAGGTCTTCAGCATCTATACTATGAGGATCATCTGAAATCACTGTCACTTTATTCTGTTTCATACAGACTACTCAGAGGCAATCTCTGCCTGAATATAAGGCAAACGTTGACCCTGCTTTATTGGAAATGCTGCATATCCATAAGTCAAATGGTGCATGGGTTACTCACTCTAAAGGCCTTAACCTGGTATGTGACATTAATGAAACCTGCTGGAGGGACAGATTTGTCTTCCAGAGGTTACCACAGCTTTGGAACAAACTCCCACTTCATGTCAAGCAGAGCAACTTATTGGCCCTCTTCAAACACAATCTGGATGATTGGATGAGTACCCGTAAATTCACCCTAGGGGCTCCACCTGTGTCCCTCTTGGACAGGGGTGATAGGTGCTGATCGTGGAAATAAGGGTAAAACTTGGCTAGGCTTGAAAGGTCTCTGGGGTCATTAGCCCAGTAACTTTTTATGATCCTATATTTATGTGAGTTGGAACATAGGCGTGTGCATTTTTTTGCTCTACTGTCATGTGTTTCATTCCCCTGAAGTATGATTTTCATTCAGTTTTCCCACCACTGCTTCTATGGCATGTGTCAATAATATTATAGTTAAGAGAGTACCAGTGACATAGGCATAGGTTCAATTCCATTCACCTGTGTTTTTCTCCTGGTGTTATCATGTGTTCATTTTCCATGACAGTAATTAGTCCTATAATGAGTGGGCAAGTTATGTGGGGGAGGTTGTCACTTAAAAACATGATATATTTCTGGATTCTTCTATCACTGATCAGATGGACCATTGGGGAAAATGGGCTCATAATGACTTATATGACAGAAAATCCACATCACACACTAAACAGTTGCACAATTGAGCTTAATAACGGTAATAATAATAATAATAATAATAATAATAATAATAATAATATAACACAGATAGTATGATTATTCTAACTTCTTTGATGGAGCAGTTTACTTATGGAATGATTTTTACAGTGTCATTGCAACTGTCTGTGAGTTTTATATACCCTGGAGGTAGTATGTAATTTCATAGCTTTTCTGCTTGCAGTCTATCACATTTCCTACATTTTCCAGTTGTATGATATATGACCAATGCATCTTGACTGTCACTCTGGCTTGTCTTCATAATAAAGTGCAGTGAGACATGCAAATAAGGGTGTTCTGAGTTTAATTCCCTTGAAGACCATCATCTTTTTTTGACAATCCATCCGCACATTTCCTATATTTCCCAGGTATATGTTTTATGATCCCATGCACTCTAAATTTGCAGCAGTGCACTTTGCTGGTATAATGTGGATATACTGGCACGTGGACTGAATTGCTGAATTGGCTGTCCTCAATAATAACCTATATTACTATTTTAATGGCATTCACTGTGTAGTGCATTGATGTAAGGTCTGGTATAGGTTGTAATATCAATTTCCTTTCTTATATCCCACCTCTTACATTTGTCAAAAGTGTGGTATTATCATCGCACCTTTATCGGTCTGCTTCTCTGTCTACTGTTTTGTTCTATGACTCTGTTTGCACATTTATGTTGTTCATCTTCATGGATTCTGTTATTATAATGTAACATGTAATCCAGCTTCGGCATCTGTTTTACTTGTCTTTGTGTAGCATATTTCATTATATATGCATTTGCTGCGGCTGATTACTTCAGCATTGAACAACAATGGATAGTTACTCATCCAAAACTGGGGGAGTTCATGCAGAGTAATTGTGTACCTTACCAACCTGTGTTTAGTGTGGCCATGAAGGGGATTATTATGAAATAACTGCTTGTCCATGATGCAACCTTGACAAAAGGATCCACATTGTGCACATTGGCCGGGCCACATGCATGTCTGTATAGCATTGCTATGACATTAATGAATCCCAGGGCATGATTATGCTC
Organism: Protopterus annectens; assembly: GCF_019279795.1. NCBI lineage: Eukaryota > Metazoa > Chordata > Ceratodontiformes > Protopteridae > Protopterus > Protopterus annectens. The sequence continues at coordinate 243,570,596 of NC_056736.1, read as the reverse complement.
TAAATTTTGGAAAAAAACATTTTAAGCAAGTCTCTGAAGTAGGAGATGTGCTTAATGTTGACATCTCAATGCTGTTCATTTCTATCCTTCTGCTACAGTGCAACAGTGGCCATAACCTGCCAGCTTAGAAGAGCAGCATTCTTTAAATGCTTCTAAGACTCCTTTTGTAACTCCCAGAAGAAAAAAAAGAGTGGCAAAGTATGGTGCCTAAAAGCTTTTAAAGCTGTTGTTGCTGAGATGGACACAACACATTTGCTTGACCGTTGTGTGGCAGTCTCAATTGTTTTACAGTTTTGTGTTTGTACCCACTTTTTCACTGATTGATAATACATGGAGCAGATAAAGATACATGCATTATAAAAAAAAGCTATGATTGGTTCTCTCTGATCCTAACTTGTATTATGTGTTTTCAACATGAATGCCAGGATTCCCCTCTCAAGCTTTACTTCACTCCACAATTCAGCCGAAATTCAATTCTTGGCATCCTTGTCTCAAAGACATAATGCATTTGTTATGACCAGAGACCTGATCATAATGTTTTATACTTTGTTTATTCCAGTGCTACTAACAGTCACACAGAACAAACATATACATCACGAATAATACTCTTGCTAGCCAGTGCTCTTCATATTGTTACTGTCTATTTTACAATGAGTTGACTACCGACCACTCAATATTCTCGCACCTGTCCCCATAAATGCTAGCTGTGATTTATTCCTTATAGAGGCTATTGCACATGTCCCCATGAATGCTGTGATTTGTTTCTTGTGCAGACTATCATACGCCTCCATGAATGCTGTGATTTGTTCCTTGTCGAGACTATGACACCTGTCTCCATACTGTGATTTGTTCCATTTAAAGACTATCACATATCTCCATAAATGCTGCAATTTGTTCCTTGTAGAGACTTTCACACATCACCATGAATGCTAACTGTGATTTGTTCCTGTTATAGACTATCACACCTGTCCCCATGAATGCAGTGATTTGTTCTTGTAGAGATTATCACATGTGAATCCATGAATGCTGTGATTTGTTCCTTATCAAGACTATCACACATAACCCCATGAATGCTGTGATTTGTTCCCTGGAGACACTATCACACAGGTTGCCATGAATGCTAGCTGTGATTTGTTCCTTGTAGAGTCTATCATACATGATTTATTCTTTGTAGAAACTATCGCACATGTCTCCAAAAATGTTGTGATTTGTTCCTTGTAGAGACTATTGCACATGTCCTCATGAATGCCAACTGTGATTTATTCCTTGTAGAAACTATCACACCTGTCCCCATGAATGCTGTGATTTATTCCTTGTAGAGATTAGCACACATGGCCACATGAATGCTATCTTGTGATTTATTCATCATAGAACATGTCACTCACTGTTTATGTGTGCTGCTGTTTATAGCTGATTCCTCCTGATACTATATTGCCCACTTAAGTTGAATTATAACATGTATATCACATCCTGGTATCAGCTCACTACATTCTACATCACAATGAACATTTTTTGACATGATGCCTCAACCTGACACTCTCTCTCTCTCCTATACAGCGAGACACATCCTGCCTGACACATCTAAGTACACCCTTACAAACACTCCAAGTCACATCTGCAGGATACATCACCTTCATTCATAATGCATAAAATGCAAAACATCTAAGTACACCACCTTGATCCATAATACTCAAAAAAATCTAACTTCAGAACTGAAAAGCAGTATTACTGTGAGAGTCCTGCCAGTGCTGCATAAAGAACCTTCCCATGAAATGCTTCAATACTGTATGGACCTTCACAAAACACCAGCACATACCTTTCGGCCAACATATACTGCACTTGTTACTGCCGAGTGAAGTTTACATCCTGTGTCATTTGCACTATACCTGACTATATTCATTGCCATTTTGATATGCCCATATCATAGATGATAATTAGTTTGGTCTGTTGCTGGCTGTCTACCCTTATAGCTTACTGCATTTATTCTCTCAGTCATTTCAAATAGCCATTCCCCAGGATTCATGAAGCTTGCGCCATGTGCCAGAGTAGCGTCGGTGATCTAGTGCCAAATATGGCCGTCGAGCGATTCAGGTAAGAGCTGTTTCCACGTGCACTACCAGCATATGCCAGAGCTGCGCAGCTCCTGGTGCATGTATGTTAATTACCCCATGCACAGCAGTGTAGCATGCAAATGAAGGTATATAGCAATTCATGAAGTTGTGCAGGCATAGCGTAAGCATGTAGAAATCTAAACCAAAAAAAAAATGGTTTATATTTTGTCAAACATAAAATCGGAGCCATGAAAGTGGTCCAAACACACGTATTATAATGTTAATATATGCCAATGGCTAAATATATAGGCAATGGCATAAAACAACATGCACAACATATAAAAAATAACATTTAAAAAGTAAAACTGCAGTGCAGATCATAAGGAAAATATATTTAGATGTCATAAAACTGTAATGTAATGCAATTCATGATATCCCCATAATAGTCAATGGCACACATACTACACCACAACCATGGCGCAAGGGTTGCTAAAGGTCTGTGACAGTGTTCCGTGTGGTAACTAGGAATTAGCGGTCAATGCCATGCAAATGAGTCAAGTAATACTGAATCGCAAACGCCCCGCTGGCGTAAATATGTACCACATGGCATAGTGTAACAACACAGAGGAGTGGCCTGGAGGTAAACATGACATCAAGAGAGGGGCGTGCCACCGTAGCTGTAAGCATATTGGATCATTGCTAGTCTGTGTTGCATGTTGCTAAGCAAAGCCGCAGGATAGGGGTGTGGAAGTAGCCATAGCTTTGCTTCGCTGAGAGCACACAAGGTAACCGAAAGTTCATGTGAAATTGGATGAAAATGCACACGAAACCCGGTAAACGGCTGTGCGCAGTGCGCACCACAGCTGAAACAGGAAAGATACGGGAAGACAATAAGGAAATGCTGCAGCATGGTAATTGGAATATAAATGAGTAATTAACACCTAGAAACTCACAGTGGGCCATAGACAACAGCTAACAAGGCTGCTAGCAGCTACCTGCAGAACAGGAAAGGGGAGGTGCCATACAGCAACAAAAAGAGAACTGTCACAGCAGAACAAAGCAAACTTGCAGTAGATCAGCTACATAACACATTTCCCAACACAAGTCTGGGTTGTGGAAGCACAAAACAAGAAAGGCGGCAGCTGGATGCATACCTGACAAAGGGAGGTGAATCGGGTTGAAAATAGAAGTAAAGGGCAATAGATGAATCACGGCAGACAAGCGTAAGTCAACACCAAAGGCCCAACAATAGCAGTAGCTGCTGTAAAACCAATAATTAAGATACCCTGCAGCTAGAATAGCACAAACACACCCAATTACACCAGCATCATCCATTGCACAATAGTATAAGGTGTGAAAGCCTCACACACACACACACACACACACACACACTTGTGTATTCCCAGACACTCTGCACCATTGGTGTATACAGACAGGGAACTTTTAATATGTGTATGTTAGGGGCTGCCATAGCTTTGATTCACCAGCATGTGTTGGAGACTGACGGTGGTGTGGAGGATGATGCTGACAACCATCTCAGGCACCAGAGGAGGAGACGAGTGTTCAGTCCCAGGGTAACCTACCAGGGGCTACATGATCTGGAGATAGTAGAGTGTTACAGGGTGGACAGGGACATCATACAGCAACTTGTTGAGCTGTGCCGGCCACACCTCAGAACCAGAAGTAACAGAAGGGAACCCATCCCAGTGGACACAAAGGTATGTGTAAGCTTGAGAATACTAGCCACAGGTACCTTCAAGAGGCCAACTGGGGATATCATGGGGATCTCACAGGCATCAGCATCCAGGGTAATCCACCAATTCCTGGATGCCATGTTACCACATGCCAATGAGCACATATACTTCCCCCAAACGCAGGAGGAGTTGGCCAGCAATAGGCATCTCTTCCACCGTGTGGTGGACTACCCAGAGATACTGGGTACAATAGACTGCACACACATACACATCAAGTCACCACCTGGTGAGCAGGGTAGGTGCTACATAAACCAATAGGGATTCCCCTCCATCAACTGCCAGGTCATGTGCAATGCCCAGGGCATTATGAGGGATGTGTGTGCTGGCAGTCCCGGAAGCTAGCATGACTCCCACATCTGGCATGCCTCACAGCTGTATCAGGTATTTGCCAGGGGGGCATCCCATATGGCCACCTGGTGGGTGACGCTGGCTATGCACTGGAACTGTGGATGATGACTCCCATCAGAAATGCACACACAGCCATGCAAGAATGCCATAATGAGGCACACTCAGAAACCAGAATCATCATAGAGCATGTGTTTGGGATGTGGAAATCACGGATCCATTGCTTGGACATATCTGGTGGAGCCTTGCAGTACTCTCCAGGAATGTGTGCCCACATCTTCATAGTATGTGCCATGCTACACAATATGATCCTGCGGAAACAGCTGCAGCAGGGACAGAATGGTGAAGGCCCTCACAGCCCAACACCATTGCAAAGGGACCCACAAGCACAGGGGGACTCAGACCAGGAACACCTGTGCTAGCCCCAGTAGGCAGATGGAGGCGTGCCCAGTATGCCCATGCCTTGGCAAAGAGGGAACATATAGCACACACACTGACAGTGTAGGCACTCATGGACTGACACCCTTCTCCACCTGCACACACAGCAAACATGGATGGCACACACACACACACACGACCACCTATAAATTGACATGTATAGGTGGTCTACTGTGTGCATGCTACATAGGTAGCCCTCAACTATTGTACACACAACTGTCATTGACACAAGGTAAGTCAATACCTGAACAGTAAATTAAGCTATCAGCATGTGGTCATACTGTATGTACAGGTTCATAGATACATGGGTAGGTACATAACCAACCGCCGAGGCCACTCATAAGCATAGGCAAAATGTGTCTGCTGTCGCCACCTCATTGATCAACTAACTGTCCCTCTGTGGAGCAGAGCCACTTGCGGGATCCCTGGGGTGTAGCTACTGTTCACCACTCACTCTGCAGGGATTCCCCGGAGTGTCAGTGAGGGGTTTTGTATAATGTAATCAGGGATGTAGTTCCAAATAATGAGGAGTATCCCTGACAGGAATCTTCACAGATGTGTACATGTTACACAGTATACCTTAAACACAGCTTGTATATATAGGTAGTTCTCCAAAGAATAATAAACATGTGGAACACACAACCACTGAAATGTGCATTAATCACCCTTGCACTACCAGTGCCTGCTCTGAGAGGTAAGATATCACTGCCAGGATTAGAACACGCAACCATGTACACATTCATCACAATAATATTCCACTAAGCTACCTGAGATATACCAATGGCAGTCATGTATACTGACAGGATAAAACACAAAAGGTAGGGATGTGTTGAAATAGGACAAACCGGCATGTACCCAATGAAAGGTGTATGTATATATACATATATATATATATATATATATATATATATATATATATATATATATATATATATATATATATACATACATATATATATATATATATATATATGTATATATCTACATCATCATATATATATATATAGAGAGAGAGGGGGAGAGAGACAGAGAGATGTCGATATATGGGGATATACATATATATGTAGATATATAGATAGGTTAACAACATCTACATAACCATGGAGGTACATATAAAAGGGATACCTACCACATACCGACTGCTTTACATACAGACACGCGTAATCCCGAGGCTTAAGGTCCGAAAGAACACAGTACCAAAACACCAGATGCGCGAGGTGTAATCTCTCTATGTTATTGGACAGTTAGTTAGTGCTTCTGGTGTTGCCGTTTGGGTAGGATACTGTGTGTACGTGTGTTTCTTTAGGCTGTAGTGTGTGTAAGTGTGCGTTCTGTGTATGGTGTGTGTTGTTGGGGGACTGTAATGTGTGGTTGTGGGTTAGCTTTGTGCATCTGTTTGCACGACCTAGGATGTAGAATAGTAAAGTATGGGGTGGTGTGGGGGGGCGCAGACACCTACATGGGTGGGGTGTAGGGGGGCTTGGCCACCTGCTCATACGTAGTGTAAGATGGTTTGTTTGGATGTGTTGCGTAGCAGTGTGTCTGTGTGTGCATGTGCTTTTTCCATGTCCGTGTTGCCTTCGCGAGTTACTGTCAATGTTGGTAATGTGGGGTATGAGAGTCTGTTCCCTGTACTGTGTGTGTCAGAACACTGTGGTTTCAGGATTCCATAGGTCTCCTGTATACAGCGGTTGAAGTGTTCATATATGTGCATAACATAGACCATAGCAATCACACATTTCGGCACTACCAACCTTTATGAACAAAGGATATGGAGAGTATATGCCTATACACTATTACAAATATGTGTATGGACATGAGCCAGTGATAGTGTTACCACTGTCCCACTTTGCAAGAGACACTCCCCCTTTGGGCGGTTGTGTCCTGACCAAATATATTAAACGTGGCAAATGTCCTGGGATTGTAGGACATAATTATGTCCCATATGTACTGTAATAGTTGCATACAATAGTTATTTCTGTATCCAAAGTACTTACATGTTACAGGAAACAGGATAAACAACTAAACTGCTACAAGAATAAGTTTATAATTAGGCAAGAAAGGAAAGTTATATCCCTTGTACTGACCATGGGTTTCTGTTAGCCTGTAAAATCAGATGTGTGTCCCGAAACGGACCCACTATGGCCAAATGAAAAGGTGGCAACCCTAGCCAAAGAGGGTCAGTCACCAACACAACTACGATGACTGCAAATACCTATGACAGAAATACACAGCTATCATGTAGCAACACGTTATTACATTCAGATATATTACCAAAGGTATTCGAGGACTAACATCACCTGCATGCTATACAGGGACGACATAACAGTGCCTTAATGAATCAGCCTGCAATTGCCATTGTATTAGTCCACAAAAGGATAGGTGTTCAAATAGGGAAGAAACCCTCGTGCACATAGCGATTATGTATAAAAGCAATACCAACACACTTGCATCTGCTAAGCACACCCACAAACATCACCCCACAAACATCACCCCCACACCCAAACATATTAGATAACAGATCATTCACACACTGTACGACATCTGCAGAAGCCTTAACATACCTTGTCAGAGACACACTAACATGGCCCTATGTGAAATAGCTGCTGTTATACAATGGAACAGCTGCTGATGTAATAGGGTTTTTTTGCACTAATCCCATTTCAGAGGGTTGTGCGTACACCGGGATGTGTTAGCAATTAGTGAGTAACAGCACAGTATGCTACACTTGTACACCAAATCAAGGATGTCTGGTGAGCACACTCTACACCACATAGCACTTCATGCATAGCCATATGGCCTTGAGCTGGCCAAATATCCTTGCCAGACTTAAACATTTGCGGAAGTATCAGGTACAAACAAACCCTGCATAAGTAGCACTGTTCCGAAATATAACAACTGTCCTCACATGTAGAACTAAATCATCTAGCCATTACACACAGTCCACAGGAGTCATGAAGCTAATATATCTCTGTGTGTCTCCATATAGCTGTTGAAATTTATCGCAATAACACATCTAGGCTGTCTCCCTCGAAAGTAAGGCAAACGGACAATGCCCAAAAGGAGTACTCACTTATACACCACTGTTGCCATGGTATCGGCTAATGGAGTAGCTGCACAGCTGATGTGCATCCAATGAACTACTTTGTAACAGAAATTGCTGGACAGGATACCATATGTTACCAATATGTAACTAGAAAAGGATGTGTTATCAAACATTCAAACCATCCATATACACCAGCGGAACTTTACAAAGAACATTGAAACACAAACTGAAAAGGATCGAATCAACAGTTAATGACACCTCGGATTTCAAATAAGGTATGTAGAACAGTCAGTATGTCTGTGTATGTAGTACTATTCTGTAGTATTTAAAGTGCACGCAATCCATATAGTGGAAACAGTTATCTTGTAGTGATGTATTGTTGAGCATAGTAACGCTTGTAGTATTTGTGTGTACTGCTGTAGATCACAAGGCAAACACTGCATACCCCACAAGGGATGCTATATAAGGGCTTTGAACAGAAATACTCCTCACCAGCAGATGTCAGTGGCAGGGCTGGTTCAACAAGTATGTGCTATAACAGGGGATAGTATATGTTGATATATTGTAACTGTATCCATATGTATGGGTGTATTACAGAGAATAACATGTGGAAGGTTGGGCCACTGTGCAAGTATGTTTTGCTTTGTGGGATATTGTGCCAATAACTGTGTAATGTACAGTATTGTAGGCAGATATGTATTACAAGCTACATAGCATTACTGTAATTTAAGGCAAACATTAGTTATGTCAATTGGTATTTACAATACACAATAATAGGATACATATGTCTTTTAGTGAGCCAACAGTTTATTAGCATGATAGCAAAGTAAAATGGAAGAGCTATTTAACAATCCATGCACATAAGACATGTAATATGTGCAAAGGTAGGTACTAGGTTGTCTTACCAAGGGTATCTTTAAGCCTAGCTAGCATGTGTTGGCCCGGGGTACATGTCAGTCTCCCATACACATGTCAAGGTTTCCCCTTGAAGAGTGCTCGTGAGGTGCCCTGCCTGATGTACATTGGAATCATGTTCCAAAGCATAGGGAGTGTCCGGGTCAGAAATATATCCGTCCAGCACGTCCTACTCATCGTTGTGGTTAGGTGTACATCCCTAGAGCATGTGGCTCTCAGGGGCTTCTGTTTAGATGGAGCATATCCAGCAATACAGGGTTGGACATGGGCCTTGTATGTTAAGCAGAGATCACCTGTGAGTATGTGGTATGCAACTGAGCACAGCTGGAGTTTCGTAGGTTGGGCTGCATAGGTAATCTGTTTGAGGTCAGTAATTCTCTTGGTGTGGTACTGGTGTGGTCTTCCAAGCTGTTGCAGTTATCTTGTAAGGTATATCCCAAATGGGGTGTTGTATCCTTTAATGGGTCTAATATGACATGTGTAGAGTCACAATGGCCCCTCTGATCTGGATGCAAACCCATTAGAGATTAAGGGGGGCCATGTAGAAGGATATTCTAACCACCTTGTTATTATGGGTATCGAAGGAGAGATTGCTATCTACTGGGGTTTCCGGATCCCATATTACCTTTTCTGTATGTACGGGACTAGCACCTATGTGGTAGTCCACGGGTAATTAGCTATATCCAAAGGGGATGACTATGCACTTTTAGGCATTCAGCTTGATGCCATGATATTAACAGCAGGTATTCATCTTAGTGTGACCCTCCCAGAGAGTGTCTGTAACAGCTGGGGAAACAATTATGTCCCCAAGTTTGCAGTCGTCTGCAAACCTTTTCAGCCAAAGCCCTCCTGTGCTTGTCTGTACATCAGAGAAGTATATACCGAACATGAGGGGTCCTAGGACTGATCCCTGGGGGACGTCAGTTGTAACTGGTATACAGTCGGACCTAGGGTATGCAACTCCCACTGTGTGGGTTCTGTCCATGAGCCACTTTGCAAACCATCACATGACGTAGGGGTTAATGTTCAGGTGGATGGGTATATTGATAATACCAGAAGGAGGAATGGTGTTGAAAGCCTATGAGAGATCTAAGTAGGCTGTGTAGACCTCCTTACCCTCATCTAGTGCCTTGGTAACTGTCTCTAAGAAGTCCTCCAGGTTTAGGAGGCATGGTCCGGCCTTAACAATGCTAAACAGGGAGGGGTCAAAGGTTGGGAGGTACCCAATGTCTCTGTGACAGTGATCCATGATGTGCACCATAGCCTTACAGACCAAGCTAGTCAGGCCTATGGGGAAAGAGGTCCCGTGGTCCATTGTGGTGCCACCTTTGTGGACTGGGATAACTGTTGCTGTGTGCCATTCAGGGGGCACTATGCCCGATGTGAGGCTACTATTGAACATGGTGTGTAGGTGGGGAGACAGTACGATCTGAAGTTCATGTAAAATGCAGCCTGGGATGTTGTCTTGTCCCATGGATGCTGTGATATTGCCTTTAGAGTGTGCAGCTTTGAGAGGGATCTGCCAGGATGTTGCCAATATCAATTGTATCTGTAATTTTCGTGCCTTTGTGCTGTAACTCAGAGCAGATCTGGTTGTTGACATCGAGATATGTGACATAGCTATAGAATGCTTTGTGATTGTTGTTGGTATTAGTTGCGTTATAGTTTTCATAGCTAGCTTTGGAGGATCTTATAAGGGATCTCACCTTCTTACTGAGGCTAATCAAGGATCTCCTCCATGCATGGTATTGTACTCTCATTTGCAACAGTGTCTTCCTCCTGTAGTACAATATGTTTATGGCAGGGGACCACCAGATTGGTTTAGTTAGTTAGGAGTATAGCACCCTGATTCTGTTTGGGATAGCACAAGTCATGCACTCCTGTAAGTGCTTATACAGTGCATTTGTGTAGGATTCAGCAGTTGCAACAGTACTGTCCATCTGCATGGGTGTCATGACGTCCACCATGTCTGTCTTAAGAAGCATGTAGTTGGCCTTGTAGACATATTATACTGTGGTTCCCTTAATGGGGGGTAGGTGCGGGATGTGGATATCAATGGTGTTCAGCACATGGTCTGAACGGACCAATGAGGAGATGGCTTCACGTGTGGAGCACCAGTCACTCATGTTGGTAATGACTAGGTCTAGGATATTGTTGCCCCTGGTAGATGTGTGGATATGTTGAGTCAGGGCATTGGTGTTTATGAATTCCAGAAACTGTTGAGCTAATGTGTTGGTACACGAGTAGTTTTCCCAGTTAATGGTGGGGTAGATTCAGTGAGACTTATGTAATGAGTGTGGTGTTGTGTGACTGTGTACCTTCTCCACATAACAGTTAGGGTAAGGCTTGGTTGGAGAGACCTTAACCTCCAGTTTGGCTAGATGAGTGCATTTCTCACAGGTTGTAGTGTTGGGTGGTAGGCGGAGAGGCTAAGATGTCCAGATTCATCAGATAGACAGGTGAGAACACTGGCAGTTGACCCTTGGACATGCCTGAATATAGAACTACATTCACCTAGATAAGTGAGGAAAGTGAGTACAAGAGCTACATAACTCTCCACAAGTGAGAAAGGTATGTACAAAACCTGTTCACCCTTACCTGTAGGTAATGTGGAAGACTGAGTGCTATAGTAATTATTAGCTTACATAGTGTTTACAAGTCCTGAATAAGTGCTTAACATGAATAAGCAATCCAGATAGGGTCTTGGATAATATAAACACACGGCCCCCTCCCCCCAACAGGTACACAAGCATATATCCATGTACACCACAGGGCCCCTGTACCCACAACTATGCAGGTACAAGCTGCACTCAGTCTGCATGGGACCTGCCCACATCACAGGTCGTATCATACATATATGGCAAAACAAGATGCTCTCCATATACACATCATGTAAAACATATCTCCATGTCAGGTTGTATACATACTGAATGGTGCACACCAACAGGTATCACAACCCACAAAGGGGGAGACACCACTGATAATGGGAAGTACTGCACTACTACCCTGCTGAGTCTGGTCTGGAAGGCCATGAACCTTGATCACTTAAGTGATGTCGGCAGTACAGATGTAGATGACAGTATGGTTGATGTCACACTGCATATTATAACCTTGCCAGGTCATAGGGCATTATCACCCATACTGTGTACCACCTACACTCGGTGTACTAGATGTACATTCTTATGTCACAGGAGTGTTTTGCAGCAGGACTGCTGGCAGAACCAACACTACAGAAGCTGTCTGAATAGTATGTGATCATCACACCAGTGGCAGCTACAGTATGTCAGGGTTACTGGATTTTATTCCCCCTCATTGTAGTCCATACCTCACAGACAAACAGAAGGCATCTGCCTATTGAAGTATGTGAATAACTATGACCTAGGAGCAATAGCTGACTCGCATTGTCACCCCTATGTTAATAACCCTATACCCATGAACTACCACCTAGGCAGCGGTCAACATAATGGACACGTGTGTGAGGGATGCAGCTGGGCAGTTGTCTTTCCTGTGATAGCTAGATCACCACACCTGTCAAGTAGTCATATGGGACAACCCTAATAATGATAGGGTGCAATTTATGAATATAGAGATCATTGTCTAGCATACAGAACACTCAAGTGACCCATATCAGATCACATATTTCCTTCAAGATATATTGGCCATGTGCATATGGCCTACACCAGCCTTCCCATTCCCCATCTCCATTATGTAGCATGATGCATACTTTGAATAAATCCATGTCCAACCCAGTAATGTTGGACATGCTACACATACTCATCCTGATCTCGAACACATACTTCATGGACATCCACCTACCACATGCTGGACAGATCCTTGTCCCATACACTTAACTTAGTCCTGCCATACTATGCATTCCTGTCCATCAAAGCTGCACATCGCTTCCCTCTCAGACATGGTGTGATGACTGCATGGTAATGCATGGTATATGTATCATTAACCCTGTGGATCAGTAATGTGGCACTGCTCCACCTGACCCCACAGACCTGCCTGTCAGCTACTGCCAGGTAACATTTCATTCTAGATTCATACATGGCCCATGGCATATAGCCCACTAGTTGACTTTGACTGTACATGCTATAGATGATATCCGTCCCTGCAAATACCATCTGGCTAGCCAGTGTCCCATGTGTATCACATGTGCAACACAGGTGATACATGGCAGGATGTTGAATCGCTGTACAGTGCCATGTAGATGTATATGGCAGAACACATACATGTAAAACCTTATGTGAGCATGTCTGCAGGGTCACAGGTCATGTCTGTTAAGGCAGTGTAAGTCCTTATATGTGACATATACACTGCATCAAGGTCGACTGTATTAATGTGGACACATCCAGCCATGTGCTGATAGGTAGGATCACCAGTACAGGCAAACAGACATGCCCACATGAAGACAGCAACCACATGGAGTATGAGCAATGTAATCAGGTGACACACACACATATATGGTGATAATAATCCACTCAACATGGAGTGTCACATGTGTGTGACACAAACACGTCAGTGCCATGTAGGTTTGCACATACAACTATTTAAACTGAATTAATGTGATAAACATGTATGTTCAGCTGTAGCTCTCTATGTCTCTGAGTTACTGTGACCTGTCTCCATCATTATGTCTTCCAGGTATGCCGCGTGCAAGGCTTCCCCCTTTTACATGCTTGGAGGATGAGGCCCTCATCCCATACCTACTTGACAATCACGATATCCTGTTCAGCCATGTGCCACAGGATGCACAGCATTAGGATGCCCTGTGGATGGAACTTTGCAGGAAGGTTAATGATGTGGATGGCCACAACTGCACATACCAGCAGGTGCACAGACACTGTACAGACCTCATTATATGGATGAACCAGTGTGCAAATGCAATCACCAGGGAACAAGGTGCAACAGGTGATGGATCACCACCCCAGCCCCCACTCACATGTACCGAGGATCTACTGGCCAACCTGGCGACACCTACAGAACCACATCTGCAAGCCTTAGCTAATATTGTGGAGGTGGGTGTCTCTCAACCACTGAGCCTGGAGTTGCCTGGTAAGTCAGTACTGCACCTATAACAACTACATTCCATATAGCTGCATGTGTCACTGTACAATATGTACTGTAACATCATATGCAAGGCATGTATACACACATGCCACATACAATAGTATGCTACTCTGTGTATGCACACATGTGCATACACCATAGTATAGTCTAATGTATTGATTTATGTGTTATGCCCATTGCTCCCTGTAGCCTTTATACAGGGGTGGATTATGCTCATACTGCTGTGTTACTCCTGTTTGGGCTGACATTCCGCTGCGACAGCAGCCCATTGCAGGTGAGAGTGTTATTATTTATCAAGAACCATAATGCACAAATCTATCTGCCATGTGGCCATTCACAACATGTACACATAATATATGGTCATGTCACAATATACAGGTCGGACCTGCAATGCATCACAATGACTACCCATGTGCAACACTTGCAAACTATGTGAATCATCTCACTGACATGAATCCTCACAAACTTGATTGCCAGATGTGATGACAGCTGTGTATACAATGGTGGAGGTGCTGCTCACTTTAGGGATGTACAACAGATCTGATCTACACATGTGGTGAATACAAACAGTACTACACAGTGGGCTGGAGTATGGCCAGCACACAGGTTTCTCCGGTGTAGATCATAGCCCTGCTATGAATGTCACACAATGTGATGTGCTATCTTGACATATCCATGAAATCTATTGGCCTGGCAGCTACACTGCCTACCTAACCTAAAAACATATCCCACATACCACCCTTTATCTGCATAACCCTGTTGTCAGTGGAGCATATATGTCATATGGTACAACACAGACATGAAAAATAGATACCTATCACAATAATTTGGACAAGACATTTACGCACATTGCCATGGAGGATGGCCAGAGACATGGAGCAACACACACAGTAGATGTGTTGTGCTTGTGTGTACACCCTGTCATACAATGACTACACATGGTTCAACCATGGCCTTTGTATAATGATCATAATGTAGATGTGGAACACTAGACATCCTTCAGGCCTGTGCACATCTTGTGTAGGCATAACATCAATCCACCACATAAGATGTGTTGAACATCTTGAGGGTGTTGCAACATGACAGCAGTCACTTGTACAGTATCCACATCAGGCCACACATACAGCACATTCCCGTTGCTGGTGATGGACATAAATGTCATACTAGCTCCTCGTGTGTGTGTGTGATGCACAGTTGTCATGTGGGACATGGTGTATCGAAGTGTTCGCCATGTCTGGCCATAGTTGCCAGGCTGCAGCAATATGGTTGCAGATGTGCAGGGGTGTCATCCGTATACCCATCAGTGACCTGTGTCACAACTTCCACATCATGGTTTAGTGTGTATACACCTCAGTGATGTGGGTCACATTCCACAGTATATATGTATTGTATCTGAACACAGTCATGGCTATGAACCCTGTCTGCAACTCACACTGTATAGCACTAGTGACACCTCATGATTCCCTGCAATGGCCATGCACATCAGCTAAATTTGCAGTATATCTGTAGCGTGGACAGACAACACTGAATTGATAAACCATTGCCCCACTGTATATTTTACAGGACACCATTGTGTTAAACATGTATGCATGTCATTGCACACGTCAGCAGATTACATGTCATACTACATGTGATTATCAAGGTCATATGCCACACATCAGACAGGTGTACTGTTAACCTGTGCTGGTCCACATGGTGTAACACAGGGATGTATGCTAACCACTACTATGATTGTGTAATTTGCATGCCATCTGCTATGACACATGCATGCTGTTGTGTGCAACCTAGGGATGTATGATAACTACCACTATTATTGTCTGCGCTCCATGCCGTCTGCCATATCACATGCATGTTGCATGCCTTCTGTCATATCACATATGTGTATGTGTTTGTGTCTATTGTATAGAATATAATGTACAGTCCTTGTCTGCCCTCACAGGTGATGTAGGTGCATTGCCCTCCTGCGGTACATCAGATGTTAGTGTCCCCACAGACTCTAGCAGTGATGATGAACATATGACTGGGACACAGGCAGAGTTGTCAAGGGCTGAAACTGTGACATTGGTTACCATTCCATTTATATCCACCTCATCCCCATACACAGATCCCATACCTGCACATACCCCATCACCAGTGGCCATAGAGGAAGGACAGTTGGCGTGTGGCAGCTTGGAACAGGAAAGTGTGGGGGCTATAGAAGGTGTGCCGCACACCATGGTGTCAGCCAAACTACTGGTGGTGCCGCATACAGGCACATGGCCAGTGGTGCTCATAGGAAGACCTCTGGCCAACATGATCCTGCATTACAGAGCGCAGCAGCTGGTGTCACCAGACGCATGTTTCAGGCTGTAATGGAGGCACAGGCACGTGCTTAATGGCACAACAGAGAAGATCAGAGGCTACAGAGGGCTGCTGTCCGTTTTTAAAACAACAGCATCCAGGCAATGGTAAATGCTCAACAGCAGATTGCTGATGCTTTGGATAGACGGTTGGGTGACATGGTTGGAGTCCTTGACCATGACATGACAATCTGCGAGCGTGAGCTGTCTGTGTTGGAACATCTGGTAGGAGTAAGGCATTGGGCACGTGGACGTAGGCCTGCTACATCACCTATGTCAGGTCTACTTGTACAAGCTACCTCACATGCCCACTCCCATAGTGGCAGTAGCAGCAGCAGTGCATCTGGTGCTATGTTGTCCCAACAGGGACAAGGCTCCAGTGGACTAGTGACATCAGACAGTACCCAATCTGCACCTCTGTCTGGTAGTGCCCATGCAACCCCTGGCAGGCACAGGTAACATGTCCGTGGCCGGACACCGTGAACTGTAAAACCTCACCTGTATAGTCTGCAGCTGTCAATAATACCCCTGTGTAGGCCAGACACATGGAAAAACTGTGTGCAGACATACACACACACACACTGGACACATATGTAGGGCACCGCAACACACACATACATAACATCCACACACGCCCAATTAGATCAAAGGCCCAAACCCACACACATGATGTCATACAATGGTGCAGCCTAGGTCTCTGGCAAACATTAACACCCTGCGCATATGATGATGCCTGTGCTGCATCCCTGACATCCACACCATCGGTGCAGGGACATGCTCATATGGTCTGATGCACAAGGTGAACAGACTAGGATGATACATGTAGTTTACAGATGTTGAGGACTGTTGACAGGCAGCAGATATACCATGTAGTACAGGTGTACAATAATGTTAACAGCATGTGTCTTGTGTAACAACAGTGCAGCCTAGGCCTCCGTCAAACATTAACACCCTGTGCATATGATTATGCCTGTGCTGCATCCCTGACATCCACACCATCAGTGCAGGGACATGCTCATATGGTCTGATGCACAGATTGAACAGACTAGGATGATATGTGTAGTTTACAAATGTTGAGGTCTGTTGACAGGCAGCAGATATACCATGTAGCACAGGTGTACAATACTATTAACAGTATGTGTCTTAGTAACAACAGTAAATGAATGTTGGTCATGATGTTCTGCTGTCCTTCTTCGGGTCTACTTGCACGTGCCGGTGGATGTCAGTGTTTGCAGTTAAGTGTCCCATATGTCAATGTGGACTACTCACAGGTATGTATGAATATACCAGCATGCACCATGTAGCTGCCACATACCAGTGAGAATGTCCCACGTTACAAAAACGTCTACCTTTCCAAGAGCATGATAGCTGTGTATTAAGCTACTATGGCCACAGACGTGACCTCCATAAAGAGTGACATCACAGGTACAGTTATATGGAGTGGTGAGGTAAGAGAGTGGTCTAGCAGATTACAAGGGTAGAGACCAGTGGGAAGTGTGATGCCTCAATGGAAATCAGTAATACACGTTCCCATGACAGCATGCCAACACACAACTGCACCCACACACTCAGGTATTGACACACATGTATTCAGTGACACTGTAACACACACACACACACTCACAGCTTTACCGACACAGTAACACACACTCGCATACAGTTACTACTGGTGGGATGAGGACCCCTGCCTATGTGCAAATCATCATTACAGTACTGTGCACCTACATGATGCACCACAGAGAATACACATGTACAGGTAGTCAGTATGGCCTAAGATCAGGGACATCAACACGGATAGTATAATGCATCACCTGGATGGTGGGAGGGGGTCTTATACGTTCATTATGGTAACATACATCCTCACCCCAGGGCCAGTCAGCCCTACATACACACACTGTGGCATTCAGTAATTAATACACCTATGTCATGCACATACAGATACCTCACATGTGTGAGATACACGCCTCTGCCTATGTCCTGCTTTCTACATTGCAGTCTGTACAGATGTGTACACTAGTGTACTGGAGAGTGAGTAACAACTCAGATGTATTCCCCACAATATGTGACATATATGGACACACACACAACCACACATGCCAGTACTGTGAATCTCAGACCTGCCTAGCTCATGTTATGTATGTCAGACGTACAGCAGCATTGCACGCATTACAAACTGTACTGATGTTTCCTGTGACAACAGTTCTGATATATGCACTAGGGACGTCAAATCTATTGACAGGTGTCAAGTGATTTACCTTTGCTGTCACCCTGACTGCTGTCTAAGTTGTGTGTTATGTCCTTCATTTAATGAAACCATTACTTACTGGTTACACAGGGTATTGTAGGACCGCTTGTGACACACCTGTGAGCTGTCCACAGCAAACATCCATCTGCAAAGATGACCCACCACTTAGTTATTTCAACACATCTGTCCATACCTGTGGTACATCTTTCTGTACATTCAGCATATCACCATATACAGTCGGCAATGCTGAGGCTGCATTGCAGCTGTATGATGTACTAGGATACACGCCACCTGCATACATCAGCAACTGCACACACATGTTATCTGAATGCACAACACTACGTGTACAGGTGTGTAGGTCCTACAATCCTGACATTTGGTTATGTTTGTAGGCATTGCAAAGGGTGGATATGTGTAATGACATACATGACACATGGACTGTTGCATGATATGATGGGGGACCAGTATGGAGGGAATGTTACCTCTGTCAACATTGATATCACACCTTATGTACTGTTAGAATTCAGCAGTCATGGACCTACATTCCATGTGCATGTGTGTAATGGCTGTAGCCACCTGTTTGCACAAAGGACTACAACAGCTATGCTATTTACAGGTATGTTGTGTGTGTGGCATGTACATACCAAGGGCAGGTACATGTATGTCATATCCATACGTGAGGGTGTGTACTGGTGTACAGCAACAGCCATCTGCTAATGGTGGACAGTACTGAGGGCCCCTGGTATGTGTACAGCTGAGCTGGTCACAGACAGTGGTATCATTGCATTGCATAACACATGATTCAACTGTGTCAGTACATGTGTACTCTCTACAGTTGATGTAGAGCTTAATACAGTACACAGGTCAAGGGTCACATGGTGGTGTACACATCTATGTCATGCAACATGTATGGTTGCATGTTGCTGGCCTGAGGGCATGGTGTTGTCTGCAGTTTACATCCTTGAAGGCAGCATGTGACACTGTGTCCTGCACATGGCTCATCCATAATGCCTTTTGTGGGGGAGCCGGTCAGTACATGTGAGTAGCCTTTATGTTTGTGGGTACACCACCTGGAGCAGTCAGTACCTGTGTTATGGCCCACATGTCTGGTTCTGATGTATATGGTGGTAATGCTAGGTTCTGAGGTATATGGTGGTAGTGCTATTGTGCACTACAGAGACATTAACCAGGTGTTCCTCACTGCACAGATGTCAGTACTCCCCATTGTTGGATCTACAGTGACCAGCTGTGAATATGGACGCTACACATCTAGCACTAGTTGCATAAGAAAACAATGCAGTTGTCCTGTAGGTGTATGGGAGTTAACCTGTGTTTAGGACATTTGCCTTGGAATGGCACTGTGTGGGTGGATGCGACTTGGGTAATATCCACACTTCCTTGTATCATGGATGCATGTGATATGTGACAAAGGCCTGCCTACTGTCAGCCATGTCATCCCAGAATGACAGCTGATGTTGTGTAAAAGACCAGTATCAAATATATGTAGAGCAGCGTTCCCACTAACAATGACAACTACTAACACCAGAGCCCATTACAATGTGTCTTTACATCTACCTGTAATAGCATGGCCACTGTGGCCCTCCGTGTTTAGCATCAGAGTGCATCCCAGTCAGCCTTGTGCTACTAGGAGTATGAGCATGCCCAGTATATCCTTGTGTAGATGGACACATGGTAGTGCATTCTGGCCAGCCCTGTGCTACTAAGTGTGTGAGCACGCCCCCTGTGCTACTACGTGTATGAGCATGCCCAGTATATCCTTGTGTAGATGGACACATAGTGCATTCCAAACAGCCCTGTGCTACTAAGTATGTGAGCATGCCCAGTGACACCTTGTGTCGGTTATGTGCCTCTGTTTGTGGGCATGGCCATTGTAACCCTGTATAGTGGTTGTAGTCATCCATTCCACAGATGGGCATACTCCAGGTCAGGATGGATTCCTACTTTAAACACACAGGTTCACAGGTATGTACATCTTAACTGCCAGCATCCCTGTTGATGTCCACATTCCCAGACGGTCATGACAGCCTTGACATGTGTAGTCTGTGTGGCGCGATTCATAAGTATGTAGTATTGTAATAGTAATCTGTAAATAGGCAGGTGTTCTGTACCTGCCTCTGGCGTGTGCATGTGTGTATGTCTGTCCCCATTTGCCGGTGGACTCTAAATTGCTTTTAGACTGCCCACACTCCATACATTTCTTATACCCACCGTTATCAAGGCCGATGATGCCACCCATCTACAAATACACCTCTGGGAGTGCTGTGTCCAAGTAATCTCGGTAGCGCATTCTGTAACTGCATAATGCTGTTGTGTAATAAAGTAGTTAGGTCAGTGTTCTAGTCCCACACTTGGTGTGTGTGTGTGTGTGTGTGTGTGTGTGTGTGTGTGTGTGTGTGTGTGTGTGTGTGTGTTCCTGTTTGCCTGAGGACTGAGTAATACCTTTATACTGCTCACACTCCATACATTTCTTATACCCACCGTTAGCAAGGCCAATGATGTCACCCATCTACAAATACATCTCTGGGAGTGCTGTGTCCCAGTAATCTCAGTAGCATGTTCTGTAATTGCAAAATGCTGTAGTGTAGTAAAGTAGTTAGGTCAGTGTTCTAATCCCAGACATGCCAACTCTGTGTGTGTGTGTGTGTGTGTGTGTGTGTGTGTGTGTGTGTGTGTCTGCTTGCGTGAGACAAGTACAGTGCTTTGTAGTATTCGTTGTAGTGCATGCCCTAAATGCATGTTGCTGCAGTGTGATATGGTAGGGGTTTGTATACAGGACTTGGCAAGTGTGTGTTTGTCTGTCAGAGCCTGTGTAGAGGTGGCCGTGATTGTCTTACCATTGGAAATGCTTGGGAGTGGGTTTTGTAGTTTTCCTATGTAGTATCCATCATATGACACATTGGCCACCTCACGAGGAATACAGCTGTCAGTCAGCCATGGCACTGTGTTGACAAGCCATACCCATACATCTGGCAAAAGAGCTGGTGAACTAAGTATGCAGCCCTATTAGTACCCGGTATATGTCCTGCACCCATGTTCCATGCACATACAACCTTGCCTGGGATATCCCACTATGGTACTAGTAACATGCACATTGAGGACAGATAGTAGGCATGGTGTAACCACAGTGGCCTGCAGAGGACATGGCACCCTGTACAGCGGTACAGTAGGCACATATATGCGGACATTGTGCCTTCACTATGTTCCACACTGAATGGCTGCAACATATGTGGTGCCATCATATATAATCCACTAAGGCCAGAAAATGCTATACACATGTGCCCTGTATGGACCAATGCCACTGACACCATGGAATACCTGTCCATTCTATCCATGCAGGTGCAGGGCCAACCTGCTCACTATAAGCAGGTTTTGCCACACCAGGCCAGTATTGGCATATTGAAGTATAACAGGCTGTGTACACTACATGTGTCTGCCAAACCAGGTACAGCTGTACATTTCACTGTATAGTATTGTGGGACATGCACATCCCAGGCAATGTCCATGTGAAGGACTATCAAACACAGACATGGCATGCATTGCAAAGCTATGGCCCTAAACATTGGTAACCAGGATGTCAGGCCAGATAATGCAGTACCCATCTGTATGGGACATTACAGACACTACACCCCTGCACTGCACACCATTTTTGGGTGATGCGATGTCAAGGATTAACTCTCACCCAGCCTTGTACAGCCATCTTGCATAGCCAAACACTACACACCCATGGAGCAATGCATACCTGCATGACAGTACTGGCACCCTGTGCCTGCATGTGGGTTGTGATGCTCCCAACCACAGTCACTCCAAGTATAAACCTTGTTGGCATACCAACAGTTGTCAAGCACTTTCACATGCCCTAGCCCAAAGAACCTCCAGATATCCCCTGTGGTGCATGTGGTCCTGTGCATTACTGCGGTGTGGCAAACTAAGTAGTTACATTGTGTATTTGCTGCCCTGGCAAAAGTGCCAATGCGTGTCCATTAGAGTGTGGTTGTGGTGACAATGGCATCCGTTCACATGGACTGACATGTGTGCCACACCTAATGTATGTCTACTATATCTGTTGCAGATGGCACTCTCTCACCTACACACATGTTCTTAAAGCACTGCAACATGCCGCCTCTGTTTCACATGTAGTAACGTCATGCACATGTAATAGTAATGAGTAGTCAGGGATTTGTCCCTGTACTATTCAGAGTGTGGCAGATGATGCTTATGGTTAAGTCTCCAAGCCCTTCCCTGGTGTACATTGCCTGTCCTGCACACACACTCTATGGTGGATGTGAAGGTGTACACCTGCACAGCAGCAGCATGTGTATTGTAACAGATGGAGATGGTCAGGTGATGGCCTTTGCACCTATTGCAGTCTTCCTCTAGCTGATTGCATGTGGCACAGCTGTGATGGGGTTTCCATAGCCATCTGCATGATAAACACAGTACACTATCTAGGGAAACATGTTATTATCTGGCCATGACAGTCACTGTGAGTGGTACCTGGATGTGATGTTCTGACACAGCATCGCATATGATATCTGGATGTACCTCAATCATTTTCCACAGTGGGAAATAGCCTAATGACATGAGGGTGATGTGCCACACAACTACAGCATGTAAGTGTAGCTATGCTTCATTGAGACTACTGCCTGTTTAACATGGGTGTGGTAATGGCTATTCTCCATGTTATAATACAGATGTGACAGTATTCTGTTCATGAGGCAACCCCATCTCTAGGGCCATCTGTGAACAGGTCAGTGTGTGTGTGTGTGTGTGTGTGTGTGTGTGTGTGTGTGTGTGTGTGTGTGTGTGTGTGTGTGTGTGTGTGTGTGTGCAACCATTTGATTCCTGTGTTACACACTGAACACACTTCTGTGCACAGCAGAAGCATGGTGTGGGGATTGCAGACAGTACATGATGATAGGGATGTGTTACTGCCATTGCATCCCTGACTGGACATGTGTCACATGAGACAGTGGTATGACTGACACTGTGTGGGATTCCCAGTGACAAGCCAATGATGGGCAACTGTTCATAGATGCGGTCACATGTCTACCACACATTGTACAGTTGCCATGTGGTATATATGCATGTGTTGTGCTCCCTCTGCAAATGTATACCATCTGTTGTGTTGGGTTGCTGGTGATATCTATGCATACTGTCATAGGTAATCCTGCATGCTGTTGTCTATCATTAAGCCGTATGTGGGTTTAAAATGCAACACCATAGGCTGAATGGGTTGGTAGGTCCCGGCAGATCCTCCTGTTCCACTTTAGCTGACCATGGCACTGGGAACTAGCACATCTGGGGCCCAGCCATTAACATCAACCTCTGTTGGCTCTGCACCACCTTCTGGTGGTACCACCACTGAGGATGGAGCATGTCCCCCTTTGGAGCAGGACCAGAGAGGTACATATCTGCTGTTGTGCGGCCCCGGACATGTTGTGTAGGTGGCTCCCTAAGGGGTTACGAAGCCAGAAATGCCAGTTCAAGGGCAGAGTGTCACATTTATAGCGTGATGCTGCCCCTCCTGGACAGCCCCCAGCACTGCCTCCTTTGCAGCTGTGTAGGTGTAGTGACAGTTGCCCATGGCTGGAGACCACTGTCCCACTGTTCCCATTGGATTTTGAATGCCAAAGACCCATCCCCATCCAGTTTGCATCCCCCTCCAACATGTGTCATATACCGACCCTGTATTCTGTCATTTCTGTGCTCCTACCTATCCTTCACGGCCATACCTACACTCCTTCCCCAACATCTGACCCTCACCTATGGACACATAAGGCCATTCGGCTCCTAGGACACCATCTGCCCTATACATAGCTGTCCATTACACACACATGTCCACTGGACACATGAAACTCTTGTAATATGCATCATAACATACTACTGTTATCCTCACCACTGTCCCTCAGGTGCACGATCCTGGTATGCACATCACTCCTACATGGTCCAGGTACATGTGAGGAGGACGACCCCATTGTACACAAAACACTACCAGTCCCTCTATGGTTACCCCATTTACCTTTATCATGATGATGATATTGCACACAGCACATTGCAGGAGTACTTTTCACACATAATGATTGTACAGGTACTATTGAGTTAATGTACATTACATGCACAGAGTGATGTATATGGCCAATGTACAACTATTTGCATGTATGACTGACACATGCCTGTCTGAGGGAGTCTTGTGATCACATAGAGCAACACCACTACATAATACAGGTATTGCTGGTGTTTCCCGTTTCATTCGTTTGTAATGCTTTGTTACCACATGGTATGTCCCTGATATATCTCAATATATGTATGTACCTATATGCTGGACATACACACTCACATGTACATCTACATGATGGGATACATTCCTATACTGCTGAATGGCTGCGCTTTATGATATCCTCTGGTTACAGCCTCTTACACTCGAATAGCCTCTACATTGCTTAACCAATGCAATACACGCATACTGGTAGCCAAACACGCTTACACCCGCTCGACCCTGCACTTGATAATGCACCGGCATTGGTGCTTGCATCTGTCACTCACACCCCTGGGTGTGAGCAAGGACCACAATATTACCTTGTGATGCCTAATACATTGTACTACATGACTCCAGTATCGGGATTGGCCACCCATTAGGCGTCGGCATCACGTTCGACTGTATGGAATCAGCAGCCTGTCCAGTGACACAATCATATTTCTGTGTACCTCATACAATGTGCTCCCACCTTGTGATGTCTATTACATCGGAATACATGAATACAGTATCGGAAACAGCTGCCTATTGAGCAATGGCATGGCGTTTGACTGTACGGAATAAGCAGCCTGTCTGGAGAATCATTCATATTCGTGTGTTGCTCTTAGGCATACCTTGTGATGCCTATCACATTGGACTACATGACTACAGTCATAGCCGGCCTTAGGCATAGGCCAACTAAGCAGCCACCTAGGGTGCCGCTTTAGTGGCGGCACTTTACTAGTATTTATTTGGTGTAGGTAGACCAGGATGGGGGCACTGGGTGGTGTGGTGGGGGGTGCTATTGTGCCATCTCCCTATGGCGCCAGTTGACCTAAGGCCACTCCTGACTACAGTATCGGAAATGGCTGCCCATTAGGTGACAGCATGGCGTTCGACTGTACGGAATCAGTGGCCTGTCCAGTGAATTAATCAAATTTGTGTATTCCGCATACACTCTGCTCCCATCTGGCTGATGCATGGGAACTGAGACCCTGCATTACAAATGAGTAGTTTTGTTGTAGTAGCCACATCCATCAGACGGGTCATGCTAGTGCATACCTATTATAGGTTTGCCACCTTCTCAACTGGCTAACGTAGGACTTTAGGGTTACCACCTGTCCCACTTTGCGAGGGACAGTGCAGAAATAATCAAGACATAGCACATGTTCAGATTACAGGACATTATTATATTCTACTTTTCATTAATAATTGCATACAACAATTATTTTATATATGACACTTCTATATGTTATGTAGCATAAGCAATTCAAATGCAACTAGATTGAGCTTTTATTTGTGCAGATAAGTTTAATCCTGTACTATGCACAGCTGTAGGTATGTTTAGTCCTGGAATGTCTGACATTTCTACAGAACATGTCCAACTCTGGCCATTTGGAAAGGTGGCAACCCTATAAGACCTGTATGTAGAGATGTCAGACTTACACCCACAGCCAGTAGAAAGGGGTGCACTTCACTGTTTCACCTAAATAATAGGTTACTCTTGTAGAATTATAGTTGCTTATACTGTTACCTATAGCATTTAGGTATTTCAGAAGAACATAATTGTTTTATGCTACTACTAGAGCCAATATAGGTAGTCTTTTCCTTAAGTCACAGGACATTTGCCTTAATTACAGTTATTATGCAGGACACAACTGCCCACAGGGAGTGTCCCTCTCAAAGGTGGACAGGTGGTAACTCCAAACTTATTATTCTATCAACTTTCTAAGGTAGTCACTTTCTCACAATATCAGACCTCTCATACAAATAGGGAAGAATAAACACTGAATCAAGGACACCGCATAATGACCTCAGGGACACATTTAGAAGGTTGGTGCTATTAACCTGACACATTGATGGACACAGAGCACATATGTATTCATACACATTGTATGAGGTGCATGCAGTTTATGACTTTTACATGTTGTCATTATTCATTACGTGTATTCTGCCACTTTTCCTCCTGATATCACTAGTTCTAGAATGGTTTAGTTGGGACTGTGTTAAGATTCTGATTCGTAATCATGGACGTCCCTGGTAATCGGGGACAGTTCAATGATATGGTCCATATGTATTCCCCCAATCGTTTACAGACGGTCCAGTAGATGTGTTTTACAGTTTGGGAGGTATGGGCATCTGCTATACCCACATTAGAATATTACTTACACCCACGGGGCGGTCCTAATATGTGTCTGCCAGCCAACACCTGCACGCCTAGCCCAATAATCGCATACCCATAGTCCCCCACCTGCCACTACTCTACAGCACTCATCCTTACTGTGGGCGCAGGTGGACAAAGGTGGGATATGAACACACCCCTACACACTGCCCACTCTCTCTGTGTTGGGACACATTGTACATTGTGTCAACCCATGTGTTATCAGTCTTGCACAACCTACTGTTCTGTGTACAGCTACATCCTGGTCGTAATTGTGTTACTCCCATTGGCTGAAGGCAACAAATCTTTGGTGTCCTGCAAGGGACGTCACTGTCCATGTTTAAAGTGTAGACCTTGTAGATCTCTCCCACTGGTAGTTTCCTGCTGGTGGTCTGGGAAGCAGTGTTGTATTTACCTTTATTGCATGTCTGTAGGTCTCACCGGCCTAGCTGGAGGGGGGTGGTAAGTAGACATTTGTTGAGTGGACCTCCCACCAACATATGCCCGGTATAAACATGTTACCCGTAACTGCTGTAACATAACCTAGGTATATACATGTGTATATTTACTGTAACATATATATATAAATATTTACATTAATATATACATACATAACTGCATATGTATTCATACATGTATATTCATATCTTGCTGTTATATGCGATATATATATATATAGAGATATATATATATATATATATATATATATATATATATATATAAATATATATATATATATATATATATATATATATATATATATATATATATATATATATATAATTATATATATGTACATCAGTGTGTCAATACATTCCCTGCTCATACACACTTACACATGCGTAATGGTGTTTATAAGCTTCACCAGCATACTAGTGCCTTATTCATTATAACACCGACACACTCCAGTTATCTTGTAATCGGTATGTAGCACATTATACAGTGGACAGATGTTGCTATATGTTCATGTATGGATTACCGATGGTAACTGGAATGTGATAGTGTGATTCGACCTGTCTCTCTTCTGCACAGCCTATTATTCCATGTACTGTCGATGTTTATATGGGCACATTCCTATTATTTATGTCAACAAATGGAATGCATGTGTTACAGAATTTGTACTTCAACATATATTGTTGTCTGCATGTGAGTATGCATATATACCTATTACGACCTAGCTGACCTCCACGGGGCGGTCCATTAGAATTGGCCCATCCAAATCTGGCATGCCTGGTTCCATAATTGCATAACCATAGTTCCTCCACCCCACCCATGTTAAATTTATATGCGTAAAATCAGTTATCCACTTGTTATCGCAGAAATGATGCACCTTTACACATTTCCCTCTCCAGAGCTTTTGAGGCCCTACACAGATTCTGTCCCACCTTGTGTATTCACAGGGTTTCCTGCCATGTATATTTGCACATACGTGCCTTACCTGGGGTTATGGAATACGCCCATTTGCGCTTTCCAATTTTTGGAGGTCCCAGCATGGGACTACATTCCGTCTGTGTGTAAAGTTGTTGTTGTTTCCTTCGGCTTACCCCGGTTAGGGGTCGCCACAGCGGAACTCCTGTCCGCTAATGTTTGGTAGTGGATTTTTACATGCCGAGTTACCAGCCCAGATGCACAACCTTCAACGAAGGCACGCCCATTCACGAATGCCTCCACACAGAAGATACTCTAGCTGAGAATCGAACGAGACAACGTCTTGCTGTGAGGTGACAATGCTACCGCAGCACCTCTACAGTAGACCTAGCATTTCAACGATGTTACTCCCACTGGTAAAACCCTGCCTGTGGTGTGAGTAGCGGTGCTCTGCTCACTCCTGAACAGCTTTTTATGACATACGCTGAAAGCACTTTATAATACCAACATTGCTCTTGATTCCCTTCACATCCCTTATGTATGCTTTACTGTTACAATCCCCATTCGTATATATATATATATATATATATATATATATATATATATATATATATCTATATAAATATATATAGAGATATATATAGATATATAAATATATATATATTTCTCATGTATGTAGATATATATCTATACAGACATATATGTGTATGTGTCTGTGTGTGTGTGTGTGTGTGTGTGTGTGTGTGTGTGTGTGTGTGTGTGTGTTTGCATGTGTGTGTGTGTGTAAGTATATATATATATATATATATATATATATATATATATATATATATGTGTGTATATATATATATATATATATATATATATATATATATATATATATATATATAGATATATATATATATATATTACATCTGTACATACAAACATACATTCCCTATGCTGGGAGCTGCTTACACCTGCGCAGGTGCACTAAACCATGCTTACAGTGTGTTACATATGTTTGCTGTCGCTTATTTGTGCTTATTTGTGCCTTATACATTATGACAATACCATTTTGATTGAAAGGATCTGCTTAATATTCTAATGCATTACACATGTTCACCTTTACATGTTTAAATGTCAGCTTTACAGTAGAGCAACATTCATAGAACCGTGTATGCCTTTTTGTTAGGCGGATGCTCTAACCACTACACTATTGGTGTTCTGCCTCATTTATATGTATACCCATGGTGCATAGTCACCCGAACACACGCCTCATCACTTCACTTACACAGCAGGCATCCATTTACCTGTTGGGAAAAACTCACTACTACATATGCGCCATTCCCTATTCCCTACTGCTCTGGACTCATGCCGCATGTTGACTCGCTCCGAGGATATTCAGATCTCCAAAGCCTATAGTCCTGGCACATACAAGTGTTCAATTGTCAGGGTGTTCATATGATCTTGCAGGTTTAGGCTTGTCTGACTGGGGACCAGGACTGCTCTGTACCTAGTTGAAAGTCAGACTTAACAAGTGGAGATTGTTCGTTCCACTTTTAGCATCCTACCTGTGGTTGGGGATGCAGAGGTGTGCTCACATTTGGCCATCCTCATATATAACAGCACTAACTATTACGGGGATTTCCTATATTGTGACCATGTTCATTCTTCATATCTACATATATTTACACACATTATAATATATATATATATATGTGTGTGTGTGTGTGTGTGTGTGTGTGTGTGTGTGTATGTGTATATCGGTCTGTACATACACATGCATATACACCTACATGCTCGTTTACATTTCCCATACCAATGAATCACTGCCACCTACCATCGCGCATACACGCTTGCATACCCACTTACGTCACGGGTTGCCACCTTTACATATGACCAAAGCGGGGCATTTTCGGGACACACATCAGATTTTACAGGCCAACACATACCCACACTCAGTACAAAGGTTAGAACTTTACTTATTTGCCTAAATGAATACTTATTCTTGGAACAGTTTGTTTGCTTAATCTGTTTCTTGTAACTTTTGAGTATTTTACATAAATAACTGATTTATGCAACTGTTACATGAAATATGGGACATATTTCCTACAATCACAGGACATTTGCCATTGTATTATATTTGGTCTGGACACTACTGCCCAAAAAGGGACTGTCCCTCACAAGGTGGAGCAGGTGGTAACCTACATATGTCTGCTTTACAGCGCCTTAAGCACCCTATATCCGACTGCCACTATGTAAATGTGTAAGGTATATATTCCCAATAATGCACATGGGGAGACGTGCATCACGGTCAGGTGTTTAATCCCTCGCAAGGTGGGGCAGGTGGTAACCCTACTTACATCTGCTTTAAAGTGCCTTAAGCACCCTATATCTGACTGCCACTATGCGAATGTGTAAGGTATATATTCCTGATAATGCACATGGGGAGACATGCATCACGGTCAGGTGTTTAATCCCGTGTCATAGGTTCTGTAGGACCGGCTGGAGGCTAAGCAGTCCTGTGGACAACTACTGCTTATACAACTACTGCTCATACAACTTGTGTCCAGATGTATACAGGACTGGACATCGTGTCGTGACACCAAGTCTAATGTTTAGAACAGATACATATCCCATGAGGGATGTCCAAAAATTGTGGGGACCAATGACCATCTTTACTTTATGGTTGTAAGGTAGGGTTATACATGCAAGGGATACATAGTTTGCAATCCTGAGACTGCCTAGGGTGAGACTGCCAACTAGATATGGGTAGGGGTCACTATGTGCAGATATGGCTGCGCCTATCTAGCAGCCCGAGTATGGCTGGTTTTGGTGGACATTCAGGAAAAGGGGTGATGTGCTGTGAAGGGGATGGTGGGTATTCAGTTATGTATCCAGGTGTGTTGGGGTTGGATTGCTCAGCTCAGGCCAGACCATTATGTGGGTATGTGCCGGTAACGTTTCTGTACATGTGTATTGCACATTTTAATGTTCACATGTTTGTGGGATTGTATTGCGGATGTGTATATTTGTTCTTTGGTTATCTTCCTGATTCACCCACCACTCCTCCGTAGACCTCCAGTTCACCTATTGTGCATCCAACCCAGTCTCCCCTTGGTGAATTATTACATTACCCATCACCCCCTACCCCCATATTCCACAAACAACATTCATCCCTTCTCTAGTTGATGGCCCATGGCACAGTCAACGGAACACATTGCGTACACTACATATCTCTGGGACTGATATGGTTGTGAGGTCTACACTAACATTTCAGATCATCCACATGCTGTACTTCATGCACATAGGTACTCGCAAATATTTATCTTTCATGACATAGTAGGTAGACCTGGGTAATACCCGTTCATCTATGGGCCATCCTGACAAGGATGACTTGGACCGCGAATGGGCAGATATTGGGCGAATGCTCTGACCATTGGTAGGGTTGCCACCTTTTCATATGACCTGGATGGGACATTTTCGTGGCACACATCTGAGTTTACAGGCCAGCACATACCCACGGTCATTACAAAGGATAGTACTTTAGTTTCATGCCTACATATAAGCTTTTATTGTTGTAGCAGTGTAGCTGCTTATTCTGTTTCGTTTACTTGCTTATTCTGTTTCTTTTAACATATAGGTATTTTATATATGGATACAGACATACATACTGTATGGGACTATTACATGACATATGGGACATAATTATGTCCTACTATCTAAGAACATTTCACATTTATTATGATTTTGGTATGGACACACCTGCCTAGAGGGGGACCGTCCCTCACAATGTAGGACAGGTGGTAACCCAAACCACTGGGCTAGGCTTGGCAATTGATGGTGCACTAACACGATGCGTTTCGCTTACACTCGGTATAACTAGCGACACTACAATGGAATACAGGCACGGGGTTTTAAATAACTTTGTTCGGGGGACGGGGACTCAATATTCAGCTACGTGCCTTTGTGTTTACTTCTTATTGTGGTGTTCGCAATGATGTTTTGTATGATTTGCATATATTTCAGTATCCACGGACACTGACAGGAGTGATTACTATTAGAGGCAGGCTGTACTAGTCAGCATTGTAGGTTGCACATCTGCAGCCAACATGTTCACGCCTCTGTGCAGCACTTGGACACACCCCCTGCACTCGTACACGTTTCCTATGCACATGGCCTTTACGGCAGTATGCCTTCATTAATATGCATGTGGTGCTGCTGCTTCATCTCTACACTGCACGGTAGGTGGAAGGCTAACACCGTCCTTGCACTGAGCTTCATGAATCCCGGGGATTGTCTATTAACCAGATGTTTGTTTTCTATGGATGTCTCTAACTTAAATGTCTTGCCAAGGTCTCCGAATGTGATACTTTACCATTTCATTAACATTTCATTGCCAGTATGGTGTGCCCTTTCCAAAAGATGATAATTAGCTTGCTCTGCAGCTTTTTGAAGAGAACTGTCAGTAACACAAAACTGGATGTGTTGCTTGTCACTACAGGGCTATCTTTGTTACACCATTCAAATATGAGATAAATATGATATTAACATGCATTGTCTATTGTTGGTCAAACTATAGCACAGGGTGCTTCAGATTCCTTGTACCTATTATTGTCAAAGGCAGGCAGTTATATTTATTTTTCATTATAAGCATCTAGTCAGGGGATGCTCTCTGCTTTTAACTTCATGCACATTTGCATACATTACGAAGTAATACCTGACATCATGGTGCTATTTCTTCATAAGGGGCATTATTTGTGTGCTGAATCTTACTTAAAACTCAGATAATATTACATCATAGTCAGACATCTCTCAGGGTTTATTTATTTCTAAATGTATTTGCATGCCAATGTATTTGACTCATTCATGCATTTCCTGACATGATAATATAATCACAATGATACAAGGCTGCACCTTGCTCAGATATACATCCCAAGTCATGCAAACAGAGAACACAAAGTTGTTTTGTTGACCAATGACAACACCAAAGCAAATGTAGGGAGAAATAATTAACCATTTACAAAAGACACGTTTTAATTGGTAAATATTTGTTTTATACTCATTTGTAATGTAAATCTTCTGTCATCTTATGTGGTCAATGGAAATATAGTTCATTAAATGTTCAGTAAATAGGTGTCGGTGCCTCTTTTCTGCTTAATCTTACATACTAAATATTAATGTTTAACATAATCACTATGCAACAGTTATCTCATTGCATCATACTTAAGAATAAGCTAGATTTTAAGGTTCAAATGGGCAGATCTCCAGAATGTAAAGAAAACTGGTTAGAATTTTTTTCTTGAATGTTTCAGTCTGGTCTTTGATTTTTAATTTATTTGCACTAGACACAGCATTGCACCTCTTGGCACTTCCAACTAATAAGTACATTCCATTGATTCTGGCAACCTTGATTTTATTGAAAGCATCATAAATATTAAATGTCATGATATGTTATTTTCATTTCACCATGCATTAGTTAATACTACCATATGCTGGATAGGTTAGAAGTTGCTGTCTGGACATTTTGCATTTATTATCTAGGATATGGTCAATAACTAGAAAAAATATTTACTGCCTTTGTCTAATTAGCACTTCGAGTGTTGCTTCCAGTTGTATTACACATAAAATAAGAGATATAATTTCTTCTTCAACCATTTCAGAAGAAAGTGAAATGTTTACATGTGAAAATATATTTTATAGCTGAAATTATCTTTTGAACAGTTTTAACGTAATGAATAAATTCCACATTTAGATATAAACTCAGAAGAATGTGAAACTATATAAATGTGTGTGTGTGTGTGTGTGTGTGTGTGTGTGTGTGTGTGTGTGTGTGTGTTTAAAGTATTATCATTTTCTATTTGCAACACAGTACATTAGTATTTCCTATATGGAAATCTGAAAACAAATACATGGCAGAATTTCATATTTCAAATCATTATTGTTTTTTTTTATATAAAACTGCAAAAACAGTGATTCATTGACACAGTTTTGTCAAGTCATTTATGACATGTTGGAAAGCAAAGTCCCAAAAAGAGGAATATTCCCTGGAGGCAAATTAAGGAAACTAAAATATTATTTGCCTACTAATTAAAAAGTGATCAAAGGGGTTTGTAGGAAATCATGTTCCAATGAGCCAGATGATAAGTGAATGTATGTGGGAACAAAAACACTGAAACAAAAATCATGCTTATCTGCCTTTTCAAAAGCCTGGTAGATTGAAAATTACTTCATAAATGATAGCAAATGAGGGATAAAATTAGATACTATTTTGTCCTCAGCAAAAAACATATGCTACTTACAGGATAAGAAAAAAGTGAAATTATGAGCATGTTGGCAGCCATCATTTATTATGTTGTTTTGCTGATTATTTGGCAGAAATAACAAAAGAAGAGTGATAACGGGCATGTATGCCTCTTTCACAAAATTAAAAGGTTAGAAGAAACTGTGAGCTGTAAGCCACTCCGCCTGACATAATATCTAAACAGGACATGGTTTGATACATGGTGAGCAATAATTCTATACACAGCACTGTATCAACATATTTGTGATGTACATAAATGGGTTGTGTGAAAGTGTAGGTAGGTGACAAAGGTTTGGGGATGAAATGGCATATATGTCTTACCTGAAAGTTATGTCTTTGATTTTAATCCTGACAGAATTCTGTAAGAAACTGATGAATATGGTTTCTTGTAAGGCATCGAGTCCACCCCCCCCCCACAATTTTTACTGCTGAAACTGATGTGTATGTGTCAGA
Source organism: Protopterus annectens (assembly GCF_019279795.1). Lineage (NCBI taxonomy): Eukaryota > Metazoa > Chordata > Ceratodontiformes > Protopteridae > Protopterus > Protopterus annectens. The sequence continues at coordinate 243,535,869 of NC_056736.1, read as the reverse complement.
CAACAATCTGATTATTTACAGGCTTCCTGCTCCTGACTGTCTGTTTTTGGGATACCACCAGTTTAGGTGTTATTGATTATGACTGAGTCTGTCAATGGGAGTGCCAAAAGATAACGACAGTCTGTTAGTTTAAAACATAAAATGGAATGATGGGGTGTGGTGGAATGATACGGGGAATTTTCTTTGCCAGTAGTAATCTGTGTTATTTCTCTGTGGCAGAAGTGGCACTGTGGGAGCAAGAAAATCTGACGCAACTCAGTAGGAGCCTGTCTCCCAGCAGCAGGGGGAAAAGCAATCCAGAGAAAGCAGTAACAGTGGGTCTCACAATACGCACAATCAGCAGTTCCATGAGGAAGTGAAGGGAACACTGTGGTCAGGTTGCTGACTGTTAATGGTATATATCCTTTTATTCTCATGTTGCAGTATTCTAAACATGAGCGATCCTCAGCCTGAGGCAACCCGAAAGTCCGGCCTGTATACAAAAGTTTAGCTTACCATGGCATACCAACAAATAATATTTTAGTTTATTCTTCCACAAATAGATATAAAATGATAACAGCACAGTCCTTAGAAGCATGCTAATTATCTTTTGATTTCTTTAGTTAATTAATTGCTTTAACAATAAAAAAGCAAATGCCAGGAAAAGATATTGATCTTATTATTTCTCTATTGGAGATCATTCTCACCAATAACTACTTCATGTTTAAGGGTGAGTTGTTTTTACAAAAGTCAGGTGTCGCCATGGGTTCCCCATGTGGTGGCAGCTTTGCTAATTCTGTGATGGCTTTTTGGGAATGCACTTATCTTTTTCCTCATTATCTCTTCAAAGACATGGTCATCTGGTATACACAATACCAGGATGACATGTTTTTTATCATAAAGGGAAATTACAATGATGCCCAAGCCTTAGTCCATACTATGTCCACATTTAAGTCCTTTTTGGAGTTTACCTCGTGTTTTGACATGGATACAATTAATTTTTTGGATATTTCCTTGAGTAAGGACATTTTTCATGGTAGATATAGGACTTGTATTTATCGTAAACCTTTTTATAGTAACTCCTTTTTACACTTTGCTAGCAACCATCCACACTTCCAAAAAAGAGGTGTGGTTAAAGGCCAATTAGTTAGAGCTTCAAGAATGTGTCCCATGACGATGATTTTATTACAGAATGTAATCTTTTATGTAATATGTTTACCAGTCGTGGGTATCCCATTTCATTGATTAGTACCTTGATCCAGGAAGTTATGTCTAAAAGGTCAAGGAGACTTTTAGGCCCTATTTTAAATGTAGTCCAGACCTCTGTTCATGATGATACTGAGGATGTCTTGTCAATATCTCAGCATACTGAGACAGTTTCACCAGATGGTGGTAGATATATTATTAGTTTTCTGACACAGTTCAATGACATTTCTCATGAGGTTAGACACATATTATATTCCAATTGGGGCTTTATTACTCAAGAATTGACTTTGAATAAAGTTCTTGGATCTAAACCATTAATAACATTTAGAAAGGGACCAAATTTACAGAAGTTGTTTGAGATACCACATTCAAAACATACAAATATTAAAGGTATGTTTAAATGTGGTAGATGTAAATATTGTAAATACATATTAATAGGCCCTTCTTTTAGCATTAACGGTTTTCAGTATTCTATACAGGATAAATACAATTGTGAAAGTCAAGGCATTGTATATTTGGCTCAGTGTAAATTGTGTCCTGTTTTTTATTTAGGCAAAACTGAGCGCCAACTTAAACAACGTATATATGAACATGTATACGCTATTTCTAGAAGCAATCTGACGTACGCATTGGCAAGACATGTTAATGAGTTTAATACATATAGTTTTCAGTTTGTTGTTGTGCAAAGTGTTCCTAGGAATCCTTGGCACTTAAAACTTGAAGAACAAGAATTGCTGTGGCAATTATGTACTAATGTATATGTTTATCCAGGGATTAATGATTCGTGTTCAATCAAATGTTTACTTAGATTAAGAGCTTTGGAACGATAATATTTGTGATAATATACATATATAAGATAAATGATAAGGAGTATATATTTGTAAATATATATATTTGTAAATATATTTTGTTTTTTATACATTTTTTATATGTATTTGTACTCAGATGCATTGTATCTCAAACATGTATCAATTTGTTTTATTGATGTGCTGAATGGAAAATATTAGTTTTTTCATTAGTTTTTTTCAATAATGCTAATAATTTTATTATTTTAGCGATGATACGCTTTTATGTATTGTGAATACACATATTTTCAGATGTTGCTTTTTTTATACATTATAAATTGTGGGCTTAATTAATGAATGGATTAACTAATAGTTTAATTAGGCAATGATGTTATCTTTTTGGTATTTAACGAGGTTACTTTTGTCATTTCATTTGTCTGAGGAAGTGCACGTATTGATGGTGTATGAAAGCGCTAACAAATAAACTTCTCGTGGAATTGGTGTTTTGAGATTTGTGGATTTCTCTTTTTCCTTTGTGGGTGAGCTGAATATAAGATAGAAGGTGAGGAAGCTCAAACCAGTTAAGGTTTTTTAGTGCTAAATAGTGGTGGGTCTGATAATGTTTGTTGAAAGTCAATCTGGCTGCTCCGCTATAGCATTGTTCAAGTTTAGAACTAAGTAAGGCTTGTAGGTTGGTCATGATAAGGGCTCCATGTAAGAGTGCAAGGGATAAGTGGTAGCTAGAATTATCTTGGCAGAGTCTGTAAGGAATTTCTTTACTCAGTGTAGGGTGCCTAGTTTTGACTGGTTCTCTTGATGCTGTAGTGGATAAGTAAATCGAATTTAAGTTTCTGGTTGACTGTAACGCTGAGTAGATTTTTATGTGGGGTAACTTCAGTTATGTTATTATTTAAGGAAGTAATTTTAAAGGTGTTTTTTTTCATGGAGATGGGATTTCAAAATGGGATTTTGGAAAAAAAATATATATATATATATATATATATATATATATATATGTGTGAAGAGAAACAAATATCTACATCACCAGTCATGTAAAGTATTAAAATATCAAATTTAAATCAGTGAACAAAAGCTATTTATAAACTAAAAACCATAAGTTGTAGAGCTCTTCTAAAGCTAGTGGATGCATAGAAAAAAATAAAAAACAGAGCCATTTTTATTAAATAATCCAATGACAGAAAAGTGCATACATATATAACTAGAACAATTAAACACTTTCATTTCTTACTTCTACTCTTCAGATTTCATTAGAATTTTCAGTTTGAAACATATTCATTTTTCTCTCTCTCTTAGTACTATGTGGGGATAGTTATCCCAGTCCTGGCCCATCCTTCCATCCTGAATTTCCAGTAGCCTCCAAACTCAACCCAATCAAAACCCCCCTACTCAACCCACCCATCTCCTTCCAAGCCTTTTACTTTTGTTTTCAAGCAATCACATGGTCACAAAGGAATTTTCAGCTTCTAAATATGCTAATATTGAGAAAAAACCTTCTTGGGAACAAGAAAACAAGCTTTTCAGCCAGCAACCATGGCGGGAAGCTGAGAGACAAGGTAAAATCAGTCCAATCCATTTCTTCTGTATGATTTAAAGTTTTTTTTAGATGTTAAAAATGAAACAGCTGCATCCAAGATTTTAAGTCTCCCAGGAAACAGTAAATGAACCTTAAAACATCTCTTCTTCAATTATTTTATTAAAGGAGTGTTTAACCACACAGTTTTTAGCACCAGTTCCTTGTCATGAGAAGATATAAATAAATATTATTATTATTGATCTTGGACTTTTATTTGCTTTGCTGGAAGATGAATGAACTGCCAGTAACCTGTGGTCTCTTTCAATCCCATAAGAAAAAGTCTCAGGTGGGAAGAACATTGAGTATTTGGAGAAAATCCACACTCACACTCACAAAGTGGGCACATACAATCTCTACACAGAGCGTGAGCTGTGGTAAAGACTGACTAAAAGAAGCTACCTCATTTCTAAGGCCCAAAACTGAAACACTCATCTGTGGACCATTTGCAGGTGTGATCCAGGCCATCAGGAACACTGATAAAAAAAAATGAAATTTCACTAAGCATGGAATGACAAAAAGTTTGTTTGTGGTCCACCACTGTTGTTGACTTTTACACTGCTCATTGTGAGACCTGCTGAAGCTGATATCTCCTATAATCTGAGACTGGAGGAACAGCATTTAGAAAGACTGACTTGAGTCTTCCGGGTCCATAAGATTTGGTGAATTTCAGCATGAGCATTAAACTGAAAAAGAAGATATAAATGAAGACATAAACTGTAGGCACTTTGCATTTGATGTGAAAATCTAAACCTAAGATGAATATTCACTAAAGAGAGTGGAATTTTTTTTCCTGTCACCGAAAGAATGAGAGGAATGAAGACAGAAAAAATACACTTCTCTTATTCTGGGAGCTTAAATTTCATGCTTAAAGAAAAGTCTTCCGAGTTCTGAAAGATGCAGTGAAACACTACATGAAACTTTTACCCTACCGCAGGAATAGCAATATCACTCCTTCCCTCTGCAAATTCCTGGCTGCATAATTGTCACATAGGCACACAAGGGACCCAAAGACTGGTGCTAACTCCACTGAATGCTCATCAAATGTCACCTTTTACTCAAACTTCATATATTGTAATTTTGCTTATCAAGGTTTAAACTAAACCATGGCATGCACACTTATCTTGGTTGCCTCAACCTCCCTCCTCCACTCCCATCTTCTCTAACTTCTTACACATACTCCTCCTCCTAGTTGCTTCTTCTGTCCTGCACTTAAACTAATCTCTCCAGGTCACAGACCACTCGGACACTACCCCTCTCTTCTCTAACTTTGTGAGGGTCTCCATTAGTATGTAAACATCCACTATAAACTCCCCTAGGCTTTCTCCACTAAACTTTAGTGGCACTCACCCTTGTACACCTCAGATTGCTGGACTCTCTGATTGTTTTTCTGAGAAAGAAAAACAGTCTGCTACTCATGGCTCTGCCAACTCTGTTCACCCTTGCTACACTCTGGCTCTCTCTGCTCCCATACTTTACCCCATTTCCCACCCAGCCCCACAGAAAATACATTTATACCAACAGGAACTCCTCCCCCACAACACTAGTCACTCACATCCAATAATCTTTTCTCTAATCACACTCTTCCAATTACTCCCCACCAAATCCCATACATATAATTCATCCTCCAGCAAATCATACCACATGTACATCCCATACCTCATTACTCTACATTCCACACCCACCTAACCTATTACACTAACTCATTACCTTTTTGACCATCCCTTAAATTCTCTAGCATGTTTCACTGTGAACTTACCATATTCCCCCTCATTGCTATAACTTTCCCTTTTTTTTTACATGCAATATCATTAAATTCCCAAAACCACCTCATAACAGAAAAATCCACCACATCCAATACTTCCCTAGAAATAAAAACAGATACAATTTCTAATATATCATACAGTCTATATGATATTCGTGTACTATTATTCACCAACTTTAAAATTCTACATGCCTTCCCTAAACCTGCACCACCACCCCTAGCAAAACTGAAGCATTCAAATAAAACTACCCTCCTCAACCATCACACAAAAAATATACTCCAATTTGGCCCAATGTGGCAACATCCATCCCAATCCAGGTCCAACTTCTATCCATACCTCTACCAAAACTTCTTCCCCTAAAAATATATTTCTAATCATTCTTAATCTGTGTAGCATCTGCAACAAAATTATAGAACTCCATGCATGGCTTACCCAGCACTCCCTGGACATACTTGCAGTGATTGAAACGTGGCTCTAGTCACATATTAAAGATACTGAACAGCTCCCACCAGGCTACAACATAATACTGGCATACCAAACTCGTAAAAAAGGGGGAGGTGTAGCCTTAGTCTAGTCCAGCACTTTCACCCTACTCCCATACCCCAAACCAATCCCTTCCTTTGGTACCACTGAAATTCTCTTAGCCTCCTTAAAAGTCAGTAACACCAAACAACTATGTATCACAGTCCTATATGTTCCACCAGGGAATAACATTCCTATATTGGAAGACTTTCTATCATGGATCTCTTGAAACATATCCAATGAAACCATCATCAAAGGGGATATCAACATAAACTGGCAAAATCTAAACTCCAATTACCCCATCAATAACATAAACCTACACGGTTTTACTCACCTCACCTCTGATCCAACTAAAATTCCAAAAAGCAGCAACCAAGGATCTACTCTTGACTGGATCCTAGTTTCAGATCCTTAGAAATACTCCAGCTCCAGAACCCAACCAAACATTTAAAGTGACCTCTTGCCACCTATACAAACAGAACCATGATCCACACATACAAAAAACACATCTTATAAAACCTCACACAACTTGTCCAACTTCCACCAACACCAAGTCAATAAACTGTTCCATACTGAAAACCCTACCTTTAGATGATACCATCAGCCACTTCAACAAAATATTCCTTGATACACTTAACAACCTAGCCCCACTTTGCACAAAAAGAATAAAAAGTAATCATGCTCCCTGGCTAACCAAGCCTACCAAAAGCTTACTAGTAACAAAGGATAAAATCTGGCAAAAATGGGAAAAAAAACAAAATTACCAAAAATATAACAGCTATGCAATTAAGTCAAAAGACTGATTTACAGTGATAAGAAGCACTATTTCTCCCAACAGCTAGCCTCCACAAAAACATAAAAAAAATGTTGGCATACCATCTCTCATATCCTCACCCCTGGGATCAAAGAAAGCCCATCCCCTTCCATAGAGAAAACCCCATCCCAAATTGCAAAATCTTTCAACACACATTTTATTGACAGTATTCTCACAAACTCTCACACCATGCACAGTCCTAGCCCCTCCCAAACTAATGCACATAACTTCTCCTCTTCTTCCTTTCTCCCTCAGGGCACAACTGCAGCTGACCAACATTTTCCTCTCCTTACTCTCCAACTAGTACCCACTCATCTCATACATAGGTTACTCCTTAAACTAAAACCCTGTTCTCCCACTCCTGGCAATTTCCAGGCAAAGTACTTAAAATACACTTCTAATGCCATAGCCTATCCAATCAGTATACTCATCAACTGATCCATCTTAGAATCCTACATCCCCACCCTGTGGAAACAATCCATAATAACCCCTTTACACAAAGGCAGTAAGTGCACTGACATCACCAACTATCGACCCATCACTATCCTATCTCCCCTATCCAAACTGTTAGAAAAATGCATACATTAACATCTACTCAATCATACTCTACAAAACAATTTACTTACCCCCACCCAGCTTAATCTCCTTCATAGAAAAAGTCAACAAAGCAAGGAATGCCAGACTACTAGCATTCGTAAATTCATAATACTTCTAGACTTATTCAATGCCTTCAATACCATTTCCCACCCATTACTACTACAAATGCTCTCTATCCTTGGTGTCTCCCCTTCAAGTCAACAGTGGGTCAATAGCTACATAATAGGCAGATAACAATGTGTAAAATGGCAGGGAACCCTTTCCAACTATCTACCTAATAGCACAGGAGTTCCTCAGGGGTCCATTTTAGACCATTAGTCTTTAAGATCTTCATTAACAACCTTCACATCACCTCCCACCAAAGCTCCCTTAATACAATATGCAGGCAATTCTAATATCATCTCCTCCTCCAACAAAACAGAGCACATTCTGCATCAAACCCAAATTGCCTTCACTACCATAGTGTCCTGGCTGAACAATGCACAGCTCCTCAGAACCCAAACAAAACAAAACATCTCCTTTTCACACCCCAAAATATCTCAGCTGACTTTAAAATCTTTTCTTTAAGGAATACTCGCATGGAAGTTGATTCTCAAGCCAAACTACTAGGAGAGAGCAATAACTTTTCCTTTGATCTACATGTCCATGATGCAATCAGAAAAACTCACTACAAACTAGGGATGCTTTACAGGCACAAAACATTCATGAATACTACCACCAAACCCACCCTGGCCACTACTTACCTACTCCCCACTCCCCTCTATGGTGCTCCCATTCTGACAGACATTCAGATTACCCTAAAAACAAACTTGAATTCTGTTATAATAAAATCGGTAAATTTGCTACAAATGCACCCCATAACGCATACCACTATACAGCTCTTAGTGCCCTCACCTGGTTCAAACTTCCACTCATCTTAGATCACTTACAACTCAACATGCCACATAAAGTTATTTATCAACCTGATAACTGCCCAGCACTTAACCCACTTCTCCAAACTTACATAGCCTGGGACCCTCAGATCTGAAGACAAGCAACTACTAACCCTTCACAGACAAAATAAAAAAGATGGACAGTTTCTATACTCCTACACTGCAGCAAAACTCTGGAATGCCTTACAGACAAACATCAGAGCGATAACAAACCAACATAATTTTAAACTCACACTAAAAAATACCTCCTAGATACAAGCATCTGCCCCTATTCCCAAAAAACCTAACTACCCATTTCTTACCCCCGTCCCTACCTCCTCCTCCTTTACTCTTATAGCCTCTCTTCCTTCCTAACCACACTCTTCCCTCCTTTTTCACTCTGCTTTACCCACCATGCTTCCTTCCCTCTCCCCTTCAAATGACATGGCAGCTAGATTTATTAAAACTTTACTAAGAAGTTGATACATGACTACAAATACTAGCTGTGATATCAAATAATATACACTTTCATAATGTACACCAACAGTCTACCTAAAACGACTGTGATAGTTAAACTACCTGATTCAACTTTTATCTCTGTAGTTCTTGTTTTCAGGGATTACTGTTATAAAAGTATTCCAGCTGTCTGTATGTCAATAAGTTTATCTGTAATTTATTGTGAGCTACACTCCCCCATGTATAATTAAGTTTCTCTTTACTTTTCTTTATGTCAATGTTTTAATGTGTGTAGTTTTTCTCTCCAGGCCTCCACTGAAAATGGGTTCCTGACCCAGTCGGAGTTTCCTTGTTAACAAATTTCAAATAAATAAATAAATAAAACAGTGACCACATCCCATCACCAGAACCATCAAACCCAACCACCTATCTCAAACTCACCCAAACAGCTTAAATTCATGACCTCTAATACTTGTAGCATCTATAATAACATTTCAGAATTCTATGCTTGGATCTCCATAGTTAAACAAGCAATATAAGCTTGAATCCTGTTTTCTAGTTTTTAATAAGAATGCAAGGTGATCTTTAACACAGATTATACATTAGTATTTATGGCAACAGTTTATTTAAGCATGTCATATGCTGTTATCATTCCTGTACAACTGGTTTTCCCTATTTTTTGGTTTGTTCTTCCTTAAGGAAAGTGTTTACTATTCTTAAGGCTGAAAAACTACATTTCCTTAGTGCTAGATTTCATTGTCTCTCTCACTCTCTCTCACACACACACACACACACACACACACACACGCAGCTATAGATCTATACATATATTTTATATATATATATGGCTCTACCTGATAACACCGACACACCGACACGCCAAAACACAGACAATGAAATAACCGACACCACAAAACCGAAAGTTCAAAATCACGAAACTTCACATGCCCAACAAACCACAATCCCGACAATCAGCAAAACACAGACCTTATCCGAAAAACACGCACACAACACAAGCACACCAAAAACGTTACAAACCTACACTAAACCTTACATACACAACTATCTATGCACTAACCTTAACCCAAACCCTAAGGTCCGTCACTATCGCACACTTACCTTACCCGCACCCTAACCCTAACTCACTTAATCCACCCCTAACCCTAAAGTCCATCAATATCACACACTTACCTTACCCGCACCCTAACCCTAACTCAATCTGCCCCTAACCATAAAATCCATCACTATCACACACTTACCTGACCCACACTCTAATGTCCCTCACTATTACACACTTACCTTACCCGCACCCTGACCCTAACGTCTGTCCCTATCGCACACTTACCTTATCATGTCGGTGTTCTCAGCATCGGGCTTTTCAATTGTCGGTCTTCTCCGTTGTCGATCTTCCGGTGTCAGTTATCTTGTTGTCGGTGTTTTCCACTTTCGGTGTAATCAGGTAGATCTATATATATATATATGTGTATATATATATATATATATATATATATATATATATATATATATATATATATATAGGTCTACTCCAAATGATCGACGTTTCAAAGCATCGAACATCTGATCATCGAAGGCCAGATGATCAAAGTTGTGAAACATCAAACAAAAAAAAAATCTAAAAAGAGAAAACATCTTCTTTCATGCTTTTGCAGGCGGGCAAGTCCTCCTGTGCCCCCAGACCTCCTGCTACATAAATATACTAACTCCGAGATCGCACTACAGTGAAGAGAACAGTAAAATTCCCATTCTGCACTCTACAGTGATCTCCATTCAGACTGTTCGATGTTTCACTTTGATCATTTGAACTAGACTCATATATGCATACACACACACATACATATATATATATATATATATATATATATATATATATATATATATATATATATATATTTTTTTTTTTTTAATTTATTTTATTTTACATTTGTTGACCAGGATTGTCTGGCTGAGCTGAAGAGCCCTTTTTCAGCAGAGGCCCAGAGAGAAAAGCATCAACAAATTAAACAATTTTCATTATAAATTAGCATTAAACAGCAATGTTACAGGATTATTACAAAGCATTAAATAGCAATACAATGTTATGCAGTATCAATAATCAGGAGTATAGCAAAACTATTTCAAGATGTATAAAAAGAAATATGTCATTAAGATGAATATAGTTTTTTGGGTAATTGATTACAAAAAATCAGTTTTATCATAATGCAGTTGCATGAAGGCAAGACAATTACAATAGAATGTTTCTCTGAGGTGATTTGCTTAATAGATCTCAGAAGACAGTAGAAGGAGTAGTCAAGGAAGATTAGAGAGAGCTAGTGAGAAGAGTGAGTTAAGGGCAGAAAGTAGATTAAGGTATGGGAAGTAGGGGATGTTTAATGAGGGAGAGTGCAGTGGTAGAACCAGTGACTTTTAAAGTGCTCTTTGGTGGCTGTCATAAATTGTTTAAGATGTGTAAGGGTTCTGATTTCTAGTGGGATCCTATTCCAAGCAATAGTGGGGTGATAGCTGTACATGTTGCGTCCAACTTTAGACTTGGGTTTGTAGATTTGTAGTAGGTCTTGGTTAGAGATTTGGAGAGGTCTGGAGGGAGAATAATGGAAGATAAGAGGGGATAGTGCTGGTCATTAGTAAGGCTGGAATAGGATAGAATGGATGATCTGGAGCTGAGAGAGATGAAGCTGTTGAGGTAATTCAAGCCAGTTTAGGTGTTTTAGAGTGAGACAAACATGGGATTTGTAGGCTTGTTGGGCAGCAAATTTAGCTACCTTGTTGTAGGTAGATTTGAGTTTGGTCAAGAGTGCTGAGTTAAGATTTGTGAGAATATGAGAATTGTATATTAGACTGGGTAGAAGGTAGGTAAGAGAGAGAGTAATCTTGGCTTCAGAGGTAAGGAATTTCTGGTTATGGTAAAGGAGCCCTAGTTTTGAATGAGTCTTTTTGATACAGTTACTAACATGCAAGTCAAATTTAAGCTGATCGTCGATGGTTACACCTAAGAGCTTAGTGCTGGATTCTACCTGAATGGGAGTGTTATTAATGGACTGTATGGAGAAGGAGGGTTTAATATTGCTGAACTTTTCAGGTAGGAAGAGTAACAGCTTTGTTTTTTTAGGTTTAAGGATGAGCTGGTTGTTGGAGAGCCATGTTTCAACTAAGTTAAAAGATGCCCGAGTAGCTGAGAAGAGTTAGAAAGAGAGTTGGCTTTGGTGATGACTGTAGAGTCATCTGTGTATTGCACTAAAGATGACTAAGAACAGGTGGTATAGAGCTGATTAGTAAGTAGAGGCCTTAGGCTAGACCCTTGAGGTACACCCATTTTACAGGGAGAGGATGGGAGAGTGCAGAGTGCCATCTCACTGATTGAGATCTATCAGTGAGGTAGCTGGAGAACCATGCAGCAGTATCAGAGGAGAAGTTGAGTTTATGCAGTTTGTGCAGCAGAAGAGAGTGTGAGATAGTGATGAAAGCTTTTGAGAGGTCCATGAATAGGCAAGAAGTAAGATTATGGTCATCTGTGGCTATAGAGACAGCGTTGAAGAAGGATAATAGAGCTGTAGTGTTGCTATGTTTGGGTCTGAAGCCATGTTGAGTGGATGTAAGCAGATTTTCCTGTATTAGATACTGCATAACTTGTTTACGAATACATTTTCTAGTACTTTAGAGAGAGGGGGAGAGGATAGTGATAGGTCTAAAGTGGGAGATATCAGAGGAGTTACCTCCTTTATGTATATGTAGAGTGTAGCATTGTTTCCAGATGGAAGGGACTTTAGATTCAGAGGTAGAGCGACACACACACACATATATATATATATATATATATATATATATATATATGCACTGATATAACAACAGTAGCTCTGATGATGACTTCAATGCTCCCAAGATGCATTTCCTTCAAGATATAATTATTTTCCTACAAATTGTTTAGTCTTTCCTTGCATTGATTGTTCTTAACAACTATAATGCTTGTTTTATAGATCTAAGACTTTTTATACAATGCATACTTTAAAATATTTCAGAGTATCAGTTATCTTAAAAAGCATTCACCATTAAAGTTTTCTGAAAAAAAAATGTTATTGCATCTATTTACTTTTTCAGCAGCATATTAAATAAGAAGGAGATCAAAGATAAGATGCACTCTTCATGATAATACAGATGAAATTTATCAAAGCTCCTGTATTTTATGTGGCCATTTGTTATTCCCATTTCTACCTTCTGGAATAAATTAGATGAATATACTATATAAAAAAGTAGTTGATAAGAAAATGTACTTTCCGATTGCCAAACAATACATATGGAATCTAAGCTGCAATTAAATATCACTACATGTTGGAATTCTCCAACTGTTCACCACATATAAGTGTTTTTTTTTTTTGCTCTGCAATGTTCAAGAAGTAAGGATAGCATTATGTAAATGCCTAATGCTATATACAGAAGATGACACCTTGTGTTAATAGTGTAAGACAGCATATAGACGAAGCATATACAAACTGCACAATGTGTTTTGCAGCTGGACATGTCAGAACACTGACTGTGATTCTAAGATAAAACAAAAGAAATAAAACTGCTAATGGGGTCACACAGAAATTGCAAAACAGACTCTAAAATATAGGCGTCCAAGAAGTAGGGGATGTTTTCATAATGACAAAGAGGTGAATGTGACTGGTATAGCCATGTGGTGGCACTGTCATGTGCAGACATAAATGCCCCCAAAACAAACGCAGACATATACACACACACACACAGTAAAGCTGTGATGCTATAACAGTGTCTGTGCCAAGGTATACTTTATTACCAGCAGCAAACTAAGAACTACTGAGATACTCCAGTGAAGAGTCATTTTGTACCATACATGTTCTTGCTCTGTTGCTGTCTGACTATATACATCTGATGTTATTTTGCTGTGACTATCTGAACAAATAAAATTATTGCTTGAATTATGCTTCATTTCATCTGAAAGAATCACAACTGCAATCAATACATATAGTATGGGACATTATTTATTGATCTTTAACAGTGTAGAGTTGTGCCTGATTTTTTTAATTGTATAACTTTAATTCACAATTTTCATATACAACAACATTGAAAAAATGATGAAATATGCCATATGTCAATGAGTATAAAGAAAACAACAGACATTAAGTGGAGCTAGAAAAATGTAAATAACCCTAATGTAGATTTGTGCCTGATTGTTTTAATTGTATAACTTTAATTCACAATTTTCATACATAATAACATTGAAAAAATGATGACATATGCCAATGAGTATAAAGAAAACAACAGACATTAAGTGGAGCTAGAAAAATGTAAATACACATAACACATTCATGCTCTGTTGGGATAAAAATTAAATGATAATATTTTTTTTCAGACTGGATGCAAACCATGAAAATTGACCAGTCTGTGTAAATGAAAGATCTTGTGCAATTTCTGATGCAAGAAATAGAAGCTAATATGTTTAGCTCCAACAGATGAGAGAAAAAAAATCACCTGCTTTGTCTTAACATTAGGTAATTCAACATTTCCTAATAACCCAGCTTCAGAAGGAAACATAGCATTCATTAATAGTTTGTAAGTAAGTAATAAATGTTTATGTTCGCATTTTTTCACATTCATACCCTGCATGCTACCAAGACCCTCTTTGTCCAAACTGATTCCATAAAAATCAACCCATTTCATTTTGTATGTCATTGTATAAGCTTGGTGAAAAATATTATATCAAGCAGTTTTTTTCATAGGTAAACCACCACATTCTATAGTATATTTCTAGTTGAACAGATATGTCTAAATCTGTAATAGGAAGGTCAAAGCTCCAGTTTCTTTGCATTTGAGCATGTGCTTATTGAACATGCCTGCATTCATAACTGGTCTGCAACAGAAAATCTGGTCACTCAGACCAATACCTATTTTGCAGTGTCTGATCAGCTATAAGAGGGCATTTTGTAGGACTCAACCCCCCAGTGACCAAATGCTGTCCCAGAATACACAAGAAAATATTGCTGACTTCTTGACATAAGTTCCTGTCATATGTATAGCTGTCATTCATTATTCCCAGGTCGTTCACCATCATCTTAAAAAATATTCCTCCCACCTCAGAATATTTCCTACAAATTTTCTAGACTGCTCACTACAACAATAAATTAATAAATTATATTTATTAATGTAAAAATGTTCAGCTATCTACTATATATGCAACATTAGTATATTCTGCTATTGACCATCTGTCGACGTTTCTTAGGACTTGTTTGCCCTTTTTCACACTGCATCATCTCTGCAGTTCTGATAACCAACAGGTCAAGGAAATGAAGAATGTAAAATAACCATGTTTAGTATAAAGATCATGCAAAACAAATTGTCACAGTTTGAAGCTAATGGGATGTTACATATCTTGCACATTGATGCTGTCACCGAGACCGGGCTTTAAAAGATGAATCATTATCAGGTTTTACAAAGCTTCTGCATTCATAAAATAAACAGAGATATAATTTCACTACTAATGTGAATAAAATTACAGAAATAATTTCAAGTAGCCTCTTCTAATAATATTGACCATTACTAAAATTAATGAGTGGTAAGTGTATAACAGGAGGCCACCCACATGTATATAGCAGCACAGTAAAGAATCTTCCATCCACCACTGTGAAATGCACTAGAAAAAGAACTGAGACAAATGAACATGCCCTCAATGCACCACTTCTATTAAAACAATCCAAATGGTATCGATATCCACCTTCAATGAACCAAGCAAAACATAAAAGTTTTAAAAGGTAAAGCCTTCAGTTTTAATTTCCGCTTTTCGTCCTGCTCCTAGCAGGACTTCTTCAGACAAACAGCAAGAATCAACAAATTTCCACTTTTTAAAATAAAATCACATTTCAATTACAGTTGAAATCACATTTCAATTAAAATGCTTAGTTCCCTGTAACGGGATTTGGAAAGGCCAACCCCCCAAGAATAAAAGACACAGCACATGTTGTACTTTCAATAGTATTTGACTTTGTAAACAAGTAAAACAAGAAAGTAAGAAATGAAAAATAGTAAAAACAAAAAACAAAACAAATAAATATTCCCTTCTATATTGACAAGTTACCAGCAGTACCATTCAAACATACAAAAAGTGCAAAAACAACACACAGTGCCTGACTGTGTGTTTGTTTACCTCCTTTTTTCACTTATTCCTGACATGTTGACTAAACTTACTTCTTCACCTAAAATGGCTTTTTAGCAATCCTTACTTGTAAAGTTACCCTAAGCAACTTCTCCTATTTGTATGAATACTGAGAAACATCGCTCATACAGCTGCCTTATATACTAATACATAAAGGTTCCATGACTCATGTCTGCATTTAAATCTGTATCTTTATATTTCCAGAACTCACCTTATGTTGCTACATATTAATGTGACCCAAAGTTGTTCAAGGTATTTACTGCTCTTGTTGCCACATTAAAGACCCCAGTGTGGTGGAGATGAATCACTAAACGTCCAATAAAGCTCCACTGTTACTCCATCCTTTAAACAATTTCCAAAATTGTCTGCTAGTTCATCTTATTCAAGCCTCCATTGCTCTTTGCTTGTGTAGTTACCCTAAAACACCACCTAGTGTTGTTTGTTGGTATATACCTACACAAGCTGCAATGGTTTAACATGTTATATCACAAAAATAAACTTCCAAAAGGAAATGTTATGAGTGCGTGTGTGTGTGTGGGTGGGGGGATAGAAAGCCATGCCCGACCATATGCAAAATGACCTGGTCTATGAGGCCATGCTGTTGTATATATATGAATTAGTGGACATTTTTCCTAAAATAGTAATAAAAAATATATATACTATTATAAATAAAAAATAAAGGAACACAGTGATTTATCTCATGAGGCTTTTGAACTTCAGTATACAAGAAATAGAATAAATTTCATTCAAGCCCGGATGACAACAGGCTGTAGTTTGGAGTTGCCATAACAACTCCCTTTTTTCCAACAATAAAGAAGTTGGACCGCCCCTCAAGTCACAAATTTGATCGTCTATGGCTTTAAATTTAAAGGAATGCTGTGGGAAACTTTCCACATGTCTTGCCAATGCGTTTTCCTTTTTTAATGTTCTAATACTGTATAAGTGTTCATAGATTCTCTCCCTCAGTTTCCTGTCCGTTTTGCCTATATAAAAAGCAGGACAGGTATTACACTGAGCAAGATAGACCACTCCCTTTTAATTACAGTCGAACTTCTTGTTGATTTTATAATTGACATCTCTAATTGTAAAATTTTGGCCAGCATCTACCTGTGGACAATATGAACACATGTTACATTTCCACATTCCATTTCTACTTGTTGGATTTAAAGGTTTCCAGCTTCTTTGTAGTATACTTTTTAAATTGGCACCTCTTCTAAAGGTGACCCTGGGTACATCTCTCCATATAGAGGACAGGCTATAGTCAGATTTTACTAGTCCCCAATTTTTATAAATAATAGACCTAATTCCATATCCATCCATACTAAAAGTAGTTATGAAATTTGATGAATGAGTATCCGTCTCCACATTAATGCTAGGTTGAACCTCAGTAGAATAACTGTAGAGGCTATCTGCTCCTACTGAGACTCCCAAAATAGGTTGGTAAACCCCTCTTGATCTCTTTTCTTTCACTTCACTTATAAGGTCTAATACTAAGGTGGGTGGGTAACCTCTCTTAACAAACATATCTTCCAACCTACTATACTCCATGTTGAAGTCCACGTCAGTGGTCACCATACGGGCTGCCCTGACTAGTTGACCCTTAACCACTGATCGTTTCTGGAAAAGTGGATGGTTGCTAGTAAAGTGAAGTAAGGCATTGGAGTAGGTCTCTTTTCTATAGATCTTTGCAATATAACATTTGTTTATGTGGTCTTTACTAAGGTCTACATCTAGGTATGCTATTCTTTCCTTTTCAAACACATGTGTAAATTTTAAGAAATTAGTAGTGTTATTCAAATAAGTTACTAACTTGGATGCCTCCTGTTCTTCACCGTCCACTAACATAAATATGTCATCCAAGAAGCGTGTGTAAAAGGATATTTTCCCTTGGATGTCAGGTTTCCTTAAAATATACTCCCTCTCCCAATATGCCATCACTAAGTTAGCAACACTGGCTCCACAGGGGGACCCCATCGCCACCCTTGTTTTCTGTATATACAACTTGTTGTTCAGTGTAAGATAGTTGTTAGTTAACACTATGTCCAAAAGTTCACATAGTAAAGTGATTTGGGGGGGTGGGGCCCCCAATTCACCCAACAGTAACCTAATCCATTCTATTCCTTCATCCTGTGGAAGGGAAGTATATAAATCCTTGACATCGATTGTAAGGAAGTTAAGGTCATTTCTAAAGCCTATTTTCTTCACATTTGCTAGAAATACCAAGAATCCTTACATATTTGGGTCTGCTGTTGTACATATTTTTAAGGTAAAAATCTATGAATTTCACTAGGGGCTATGTTATACTATTCCTAGCATCTACCAATGGTCTAATGAGGGGGGGGTCTTCAATGGATTTATGTATCTTAGGTATCCCAAATAATATTGGGAGCCTAGGTGAAAGCATATTAAAAAAATTATATGTATTCAAGTCAATTCTGGCTTCAATAAACAGTTCTTCAAGGTGGGAACGGATTCTACTATATGCTATATTTAATTGATTTCTTGATACTTCCTCATAAGTTACGGACGTGACTATTTTTTCCATTCTTTCCATGTAGTCATCAATGCCCATGATGACTAATCCACCCCCCTTGTCTGGTTGCATAACGCTAACATGTGCCTCCCTGACAAGGAGCCTGTTTTTCTTCACTAGTGATATTATATATATTATTCCTAGTTTGTCTTTGTGACAGAAGTTGAAACAAATCTAGCTCACAAACACGTTCGAACAAACCCAAAGTATGGTGCATTGGTGGACATTGGTGGACAATATGTACTGGAAACATGAAATGGATCATTTGTTGGATTATTTAGCCAAAAATATAGCCAAGATTAAGTTTCTAGTAAACAACTTCAGGTCCAGAATTGTTTCAGCAACAGACACCCTTCTCGATGGTACAAAAGTTTGTCCTTTTGCTAATAAGTCTGCCAACAAGGTGTCAATAATTAATGAAGAAAAATTAAAAAATTTAAAGTCACCTTTAGAATTATAAATGAGTCTCACCGCTTCAGGTCTGTACTCCGTTGTTTCATCTACTGGTACATCTGCACAGGTGGCTTGTATGAGACATGTGGTAGACCTTGTCTCAGGTTGTATCCTGAGGCTTGTTTCCAAAAATTTTGATTAAATTTTGCTCCATTCCACCATGATTGGTGGTCGTTTTCACTGCCTCTGTTAGATGGTTGATTGTTGTTACCTCCCTCAGAATGTTCATTACGTTGGCTTTCCTGATGGCTGCCATGAGCTCCGTTGTTATGATCCATTTGGACGCCTGGCTGGTAATCTCTTCTATTAACTGGTTCCTTCCGTTGGTCTGATATTACAGTTTGGGAGACTGGAGGTTTAGGATATGCTATTCCTGTTTTGTACACTTCCCTGTCTCTATTTAGCTTCTTCACTTTAGTGCTCTTCAATTTAACCAAGTATGAATTAATGCTAGAAAAGCATCTATCGTATTCATATTTGTACCGGTTAAAGTCCAAGTCACCTTTTATTTTTTCATCCAACACAGTAATTTCTTTTATTAGGATATCGGCTGCCAATTAGTAGTGTTTAGTCATAATATCCAATAGTTTGAGTCCATGTTTGTTAAACAAACTGAGAAGGTCTTTGTGAAACAAAGAATTCTCAATAAGACCAGTGGGGTATTGCCACGATCTGAGGCCCTTTGGCACAATTCCTTCGTTGATGCACTCTTTGAAGTATGTTATTTCTAATTGCAATTTTTTATATTTCATAAGCTTCAAGTCAAAATTCTTTAAACAATCTACCAAACTTGATGGCCCCTCCTCTATTGTGGCATTAGTTGTTACCGGGGATGGACCACTCCCTTCTTGTAAGTTTGGTACTTCGTTGAGCCAATTTTTCAATTGAGGCTTGAATAAGATGAACTAGCAGACAATTTTTGTTTAGAGGATGGAGCAGCAGTGGAGCTTTATTGGACGTTTAGTGATTCATCTCCACCACACTGGGGTCTTTAATGTGGCAACAAGAGCGAGGCGAAATACCTTGAACAACTTTGGTCACATTAATATGTAGCAACATAAGGTGAGTTCTGGAAATATAAAGATACAGATTTAAATGCAGACATGAGTCATGGAACCTTTATGTATTAGTATATAAGGCAGCTGTATGAGCGATGTTTCTCAGTATTCATACAAATAGAAGTTGCTTAGGGTAACTTTACAAGTAAGGATTGCTGAAGAGCCATTTTAGGTGAAGAAGTAAGTTTAGTCAACATGTCAGGAATAAGTGAAAAAAGGAGGTAAACAAACACACAGTCAGGCACTGTGTGTTGTTTTTGCACTTTTTGTATATTTGAATGGCACTGCTGGTAACTTGTCAATATAGAAGGGAATATTTATTTCTTTTGTTTTTTGTTTTTACTATTTTTCATTTCTTACTTTCATGTTTTACTTGTTTACAAAGTCAAATACTATTGAAAGTACAAAATGTGCTGTGTCTTTTATTCTTGGGGGGTTGGCCTTTCTAAATCCCATTACAGGGAACTAAGCGTTTTAATTGAAATGTGACTTCAACTGTAATTGAAACGTGATTTTATTTTAAAAAGTGAACATTTGTTGATTCTTGTTGTTTGTCCGAAGAAGTCCTGCTAGGAGCAGGATGAAAAGCGGAAATTAAAACTGAAGGCTTTACCTTTTAAAACTTTTATGTTTTGCTTGGTTCATTGAAGGTGGATATCGATACCATTTGGATTGTTTTAATAGAAGTGGTGCAGTCAGGGCATGTTCATTTGTCTCAGTTCTTTTTCTAGTTTGTTTTTTGTGTTTGGATTACTTATCAGTTTGTTTTGGTACTGTGAAATGCACCACACAAAACACACACACACCCACCCACACACACGCACATGCACGCTCACATGCTCACACATGCGCATACACACACACGCACACACACAACATCTTGAAACTACTGTAGCCACTATTATACCTACAACAACATAGCATAACGCTAGATGTGGCAGATTATAATAAATAGGGACAGTGCTGGCAGCCACAGCACCCACAGCTTCAGGGGTATCCAGGAAGACCATGGCAGTCCAAAAGAATTTCAGTGATTATGGTACCACTGCCACATTTGACATACTGGGCCATGGCAATTGAGAGATGCCCTGTAGTAATAGACTATAACATGAATCACGCCGCAAAATAGTTGCTTAATTTCCTTTATAGGGATTAACATGATCAACACCTTCCTATGTGATTTACAGCATCAAGCACATACTATTAGTACAAGGTTATCTCAACAGTTTACCAAAAATATAATAATAATAATAACAATAAGTACAGATTAGAATGATAACAAATTATCTTCACTCTGTAGGTACCATTATGATACTAGATACAAAACAAAAAAATACATTTGGTTAACCCAGTAGATGGGATTCATAAATAAAGACCCACCAGTGCATCTCAAACAGCACTTCTCAACCATTTAATATACAGAGACTATGAATCATGCAAGTCGAGATGTTTTACACTGTTTAGCTGAGCATCCTAAAACCTGCAATACAAATACTGCGAAATACTTAAACACACACCTCATACACAAAGACAAATGCAGACAAGCATATGTACCATATAATGTTATGGAAATGATCAACATTATTTAAATAAAGGTCATGTTGAATGCAAATTAAGGTAAGCAATATAGCTTCAAGTTCATAAATGCATACATTTTGCAAGATGACAATCAGCCACTGCAGTGGCTGATTGCAATAAAATCCTGGAGTTATGGGAGAGACACTGTGAAAACATTCATGGGATAGTTTCCACTTTACTTACCACCTATCAAAGCATATACCATAAACTCAACATTTATCAAACATGCAACCCAAAAACTGTGAGTCAAAAAACCTAAGAAAATAAAAAAAAGTATTTTTTTCAGGCAGCAAGACCCCCCGCCCCCCTGCACAACCATAAATTATATACAACAATTGCATGGTCATAACTCAGTAAAGAAAAAGGAAGAAAAACCCAGAGTCACCACAGGCTTGCACAAGATAACATATTACATAGAAATTTACCCTTGCTCTGAAGTTGAAAAGAAACTCATCAAAACAATCAACAACTTGTAGGATAGCCTATCACAATCAGTAGCCATGGAAACATGTTCCATCACCTATGGTGCCACAAATCACACATCTGTGACTATCTTATCATGCTCTCCATGACACTGAAATAGTAGATTACAGTCAGAGGTATTATGCAGGAGCTGATTGATATGTGTCATCTTCATATGCAGGCTCATATGATACATGGAGTATCCATCTGTGTGGGCACTAATGTAGGAGCACCTTTGCAAATTTTGGGTGCAGAAAACTTTGCCTGATCAAAAGAGTACACAGTGAATCTATTCTAGTCATCTGCTTTAAAGATACTATGCAAGTTTCTTGAAATTGTGCTACAGTCTATGGAGGAGAATATGTACTACCACAGAGGAGGGAAGCAAAACCAAGCAGACATTTTCGGACATAGCCCTGTATTAATACCTAGTGTCTGTACCCACTTTCCAATAATAGTCCCACTGGGGGAGTTGGGGCAATGGTATATCATCAGTAACTGGTTCCACTCCATGAAATGACAGGTGATCTGTAAAGCACAGATCATAATACAAAGTGTATCAGTAGGCCACTCAGTCAATGTCCACAGTTCCCACATTTGACATGCAACTCATATCCTTGTATGGAGTGATTTTTCTGCAGTGTCATCTTGTTTACAATGCTGTATAAGTCTTGGATCCATGGCTTAATACCACAAATAAAAAAAAACAACAGATCATAGCAGGAAATGCATACAATACCACCTTGTCACAGACCTAAATTATTCATGAGTGTGCATTTCTTTTTTACTTATTGCACTCTTCAGCTTTCCAGATGTTTATTGGTGGTACCTGTATTATGACCCTAGAACATGCATCAGAATATGTGCAGTGTATGTGTGTACTTTTATACAAGATGTTGTCATGCAAACAGATGCAGCAGGGGAGAAACATTCAGCAAGAGGAAGTCCCAGAGCAGCAGAGGAGGCACCTGATGAGAATCACATGGAGGAAATGGGTAGAGGAGATGACCATGTGAGGTGGAGACAGGTGGTGTACACAATGGAACTGGTTAACAGGCAACATCTGGGTCAACTGTGGTCCATACTGAAGATGATATAGAACATTACCACTCATCCATGTAATAATACAAACAGGCTATGTGTTTTGGATGGTCTCTGCATGAAAACCCATCCAGTAATGTGTCTACACCCACAGTCTTCCACAGTGCCTCACAATGCTCTCAACAATAAATGCAGGTGGATAGCTGATGGTGCTAGAGAACTTCAAATACTCTCCTCCTCTTCCCACAGTGGGCCTCTCTATCAGAAGTGAAAGTGGACTAGCCACGAGAAGGTTAGGAAGTGGTATGTGTGGTATACAGGGACATCTGCAGAATATATGGTACATAAATAGGACAGGCCATTTTGCATGTTATCATGCAGGATTCTGTACCATCTCAAACCAGACCTGCTTTGTATGCACTGGTCTCTGTTTGTCCCTGTATAATGGCCCTGCACAAATTTTGAGTATCAGGTCTAGAAATTGTCAGATCAGAAGAGGATAGTATATGTGTCATTGCTGTCCACCAGTATGCTGGCTCTGCTACCTTTATCACACTTACTGGAGCTGGTGGAAACCAATGACAACTCTTTGTTGGAGAAGACGGCAGTTTGTTTTCTACTGTATGAGCCATGTCCTGCTCTACTGTGACATCTAGGATCAAATAAAAGAGTTGCACAGGCATAAGAGCTATGTCTGTGGAAGGGAGAGGGGATATGCTAGTCACATTACCAATGCATATCACCACAACTACCACCATTATTAGGATTTGGTTATCATCATTATTAGGCCCAGGCAGTTCCTCAACATTTAAGCATGCCTATATCTGTAGTAGAGATCGTAAAAATTCAGCAGCTGTGAAAACACATAAGCATATTCAAGTATAAAAATGCACAGTTCATCAACACCCACAGTCCAATGTAGAGAACCTTACTATAAAACAATGCTATGGAAAACCTAAAGTTAAAATGCCCTGAGTACACTAATGGTATAGCTGCAGTTCAAATGTGCCTGTAACAAACAATGAAGCCAGGCTTGTCAGTTGTATTACCCGAACCATGCTATGGTGGCAGCGAAAAATGTCATATTAATAAGATGCCTGTTGTTGCATGTCATATAGCAACAGCAATGTGTGTGGACCTGAAGGACCCAGTATATTTCTTTGGACAATGACTTGATCCCTCTTTATGGATTCTGAAGGTAATGAGAGTGTTGGTGCTCACAGGTAGTGCACTAAAGAGAACAAAAAATGTCTGCATCTGGTCTACAGGCACCTGCTCTGAGACTTTATAAGGATCCCCAGTATAAATTAAATATCTAACCCAGCTTTGCCAGGGTAGTGACCTGCTACTGGCATTTATCACTCTGATGAGCAGAGTTTGTACCACTATAGTGAGCAAAAAAGCTCCTAATGTAAAGAAGAGGTCAACTGAGTGCTCTTGTGATGTACAGAGCTGTACTAAGCATGCAGGTATGGTCATTGCACTGTATTTTATCAAATTCAAAGGGGTCCTTGAAGGACATTTTATTATTCAAGGTTGTATATCTAGTTACTGTAGTTTAGTTTAACACAGAAAATGAGGAGAACAAGCTCCTGTAAAGGTTAGTATGCTGACTGTCATTTTATACTTTTCAGTTTTGCATATCATAACAACATTGTCTTACCTACTGCCAAAGTTGTGTAGAGGTAACTGTAACACCCACATATGACACTAAAACATACTACCTGAAACAACTTCTGTGTGTGTGTGTGTGTGTGTGTGTGTGTGTGTGTGTGTGTGTGTGTTTATATATATATATATATATATATATATATATATATATATATATATATATATATATATATATATGGGTCCACCTGACAATGTCGACAGCTCAGAACGCCGACACTGAGAACACCAACGCCAGAAGATCGACAACTGAGAAGACCGACAGATGAAAACACCGACGCTGAGAACACCGACATGGGAAAAGGCTGTGTAAGTATGCGGTAGTGACGGACGTTAGGGTGCGAGTAAGGTAAGTGTGCGATATTGACGGTCTGTAGGGATAGGGGTGGGTTAAGTGAGTTAGGGTTAGGGCGTGGGTTAGGTAAGTGTGCGATAGTGACGGACCTTAGGGTTAGGGTTTGGGTTAAGGTTGTAGATAGTTGTGTATGTGAGGTTTAGTGTGGGTTTGTAAGGATTTTGGTGTGCTTGTGTTGTTTTGGACAGGGGATTTGTTTTGCTTGCTGATTGTCGTTACTATGGTGTGTTGGGCATGTGAGGTTTCGTGTTTGTGAACTGTCGGTTATGTGGTGTCAGTGATTTCGTTGTCGGGCATGTGAGGTTTCGTGTTTGTGAACTGTCGGTTATGTGGTGTCGGTGATTTCATTGTCGGTGTTGTGATGTGTCGGTGTTGTCAGGTAGACCCATATATATATATATATATATATATATATATATATATATATATATATATATATATATATATATATATATATATATATATATATATATATATATATATATATATATATATATATATATATGGGATATCCGATATAAATCAGAGATTCTACAGCGAGCAAGTGGAATAACAGTCAAAGTTTCTAAATAATTCCAACAAAGAAGGGAATTGCGTATCCCTTCGCCACAAACCTTGCAGCAGCCTTGTTTGAAACTGAAAAGTCTTTGTCAAAAGTCCGGCAGTTGCCGTGCACAGAATAGTCTCAATAGTGCTGTTGTAACGCACCACAGTATACTCAAGACCAACCAGTTCACCAGTTTACAACGAACTCCGATAAAATCGTTGATTATCCAGCAAATAAATACAGCTTATCTAGCAAAAGCTCCAACGTCCAAAGCACCAATGCAACTGCTACAAAGATGTTCACAAACAGTTCCTTAGAAAAGATAACACCTTTCGGTTCTAAGTAAAAGTAGTTTAATAGTAAGCGCTTTCACGGCAACTAAAAAGCCGCTTCATCAGACAAACGGTGATGCGCTGTTTAGGCGCCATATGCTTAGAACAGGCATTATTATGTATCATTCAAACATTAAACATCATTTGTTTATTATGGTATCTATTAGCGCTTTTTAGATTTAAGCATGTATTACTTGATTATATTAGCAGACGTTTTATAGTTTATAATTTAGTCTTCTTTTGGAGAGTTATGCTTGTTTAATTTATTTAGTTTTTTAGTTTTCTAGTTTCTTGGTCATTAGGTTTATTGTCAGTATACGTATGTACATAGGTCAGCCTTTGTACTATTTTATATGAGTTTTTTAGGATCATGTATTTTTAAATCAAGAGTGCTTGTTCATTGGTTGTGATGTATGTATTGTTTATGTTTAAATATGGCGCCTAAACAGCGCATCACTGTTTGTCTGATGAAGCGGCTTTTTAGTTGCCGTGAAAGCGCTCACTATTAAACTACTTTTACTTAGAACCGAAAGGTGTGTATGTGAGGTTTAGTGTGGGTTTGTAAGGATTTTGGTGCTTGTGTTGTGTGTGCTTCTGCTAGATAAGCTGCATTTGTTTGTTGATAATCATTATTATGGTGAGTTCGGCATGTAAGGTTTCTGGTGAACTGTCGGGTCTGTGGTATCAGTGTTGTTGTAGGGCATGTGAGGTTTCGTGTTTGTGAACTGTCGGTTATGTGGTGTCGGTGATTTCAGTTTCAAACAAGGCTGCTGTGATGGGTTTGTCAGGTAGACCCATATATATATATATATATATATATATATGTGATATATATATATAGCTGTAGAATCTCTGATTTATATCGGATATCCCAGCATATATATATATATATATATATATATATATATATATAGATATATATATATATATATATATATATATATATATATATATATATATGTTTACTATTAATATGTCGAGCATGCCTTGTCTGAAAATGACAAGTGCGGTATATAGAATGCAGAGATACCTTTAGAAGAAGTTTGAAATGTCGAATCTGGAAGACCGACTCCAGTACGGCATTCATTACTATGCAGTTGACCTGTACACCATCGGCATAATATGTAGTATGGAAGGTGGTGCATACGTGGGCAATGTTTCGTATTGAGATCGCGGGACAGTGTGGATCGGGAGATTTACCCTTTTTGGCACTGTAGTGAGATCTTGGAGTTGGAATATATAAGTGTCAGGGGGTGCAGGGGGACTTGTCCCCTGCAAAAACATGACTGCCAGTGCTGTGCAGTACCGACTGGTCTGTAAGTACTGCTGCACAGGGGATATCTGAGTTCAGCTGAATTAGTGTGCAATATTCCAACCAACTTGGTATTCCAAACATCTACCATGTAAACCGTATTTTTGAATGGTTTATGTTCTGATGTTCAGTCTTTTAATAATATAAATATACATGCTCTGTCCTAAGCCCTTACTTGTTTAGATTGAATCTTTCAGACCTTACTTTTTCATCTGAGGTGTTCTACAGTCTATATGCTGATGACCTGAAATTGGGTAAACTGATTACAAGTGTTACCGAGAAGGCATGTCTGCAAAATAATTTGACTGAATTGACCATTTGGGCACAGGAGAATAATATGTTGATAAATACATAAAAAGCTAAGTATGTGAGATTTGGGAGTCATAAACTGAACGGTGAATATTTAATACAGCACACAATGATTGAAACTTTAGACTCTTTTAAGGACCTGGGTATATGGGTAGATTCAGCTATGAGGTTTTCTAATCATATCAACCAATTGCCTATTGATAGTTATAGAACTATAAGTTGTAAACAAGATTTATAAAGTCTAGGAAATCAAACATAATGAAGTTATTTCTTGTTAGTTACATTAGACCCAAACTTGAGCATGGAATAACAATATGGAAACCCTTTAGGAAAACAATCATGAATAAACTGGAAAGAGTACAGCAGAAATATACCAAGGGCATCCATGAATGTGAAAATCTAAGTTATTATGAAAGAGTAAAATATCTGAACATGTATAGTGTTTCTTACAGATATTTAAGGGGAGATCTTATTCAGGTATATAGGGCATTTAGGGACAACTACCTCTGGGAATGTTTGGGGTTATCAAAAAGTACTAGAGAATCATCAGATAACCTATGTAGAAGATTCTATAGGAATGAGAAGTGTACTAATTGGTTCTCTGACAGAGTAGATGATGCTTGGAACAGACTTCCAAATTACATTAAAGCAAGTACTAGTTTAGACATTTTTAAGAACAGCCTGGACATTTACTATGGGAACATATGTTTTGGTATATTGGCAAGCTAGAAGTGCATTAATGCTGGTGCTTTAAACATTTGTATTTATGTATGTGCATATATATATATATATATATATATATATATATATATATATATATATATATATATATATATATTGGGTCTACCACACATGATCGAAATTTCATATGACTGAAATTCATTTGACTGAGACCAGAACATCAAAAGTTCAAAACACTGAAAACTCAATTGACTGAAACTCATAACACTGACACATTATATGCCTTTTTCCCCACTGTAGTGTGATTCTGTAGTTAGTATATATAGTTGGGGGGGGGGGCTACGCCCCCCCCTATATGTTATACATTTTAACACATACAGATGGATACTTATAACTGGAATAAATAACTCTTTGCAGAAGACAATATATACCTAAACTATGTGGGGGGCTACACCCCCCACACCCCCCCTAACTATATATACTAAATCCAGGATTGCAGGTCTGCATATTTAGTCACATTGTCCATGTCCACAAGGCCTGTCTTTGTCCCTGTCCCACAGGGCATAGCTACAGTGGCACATCCACACACATCTTTGATGGCATATTGTGGCCAACAGCACCATACTGACATTAGTGCCACAACTCCTGCAAGACAAAACAGTACTATGCTGTTGTATCCTTGCATGCATATATGGCATTCTGTACCTATTCCTCATTCTTGCTCCTGGAATATTAGCATACATACTAGCCATTTAGTCCACCTCTAGGTAATAGTATGGCTAATCATCAAATACAGACAAAAGAGGATTTTTTTCTCTTTCTTTGTCACTTTCCTTTTCTATATTTTTATTGGATGTTTTTTTATTTTTATGCATTTATATTACTGTTTTTCGGAGGGTCTGCCACAGCTGTGCTTCTGGTTTGGTAGTAGTTCCTGATCTGCCACTTGTGCCCTGATGTCTTCTGATGGATCAACATCTGCCTCCAGGCCTGCATCTCCATTCTATGACTGAGGTCATGCAGTTGGGGAGGCAGTTTTCTCAGTGACCTCTGGTGGTCAGTCACCAAAGATGGATGTCATTCCTTCCTCTGGTGATGCCATCAGTAGGTCACATATTGTTACCTCATAGGAGTTCGGAGAACTGATGCAGAGCTTGTGGACTGCCGCCTTGACATCAACACTGGGCTATCAGAGTTGCACCACTGCCATGCACTACATAGACTGTCATCTAAGGCAAGATCCAGCACGGTGAGGGCTAACCTGTCCCTGGGTCCTGCCTGAGGCAGGATAATCAGGAGCTGGGGACACCATTGTAATCTCAATCCTAGTGTTTCCTTCCTTGTGTGTTACCTCCTTCACCTGTTTGAAGTCCAATATTCCTCATCACCACTTGTCCTCCCTCTAGCAGTATATTTGTCTACCCATTTTCACCTGCCCGCCATTTGTGCCACCACCTTCCCTTTTGGCATTTTTACTTGTCATCTCTTCATGTGTTCCTGTTTCCACACCTCCACCCTCTTTCTATTTATTGACTTCATCCTACAGCCTTCCACATCTACCCTTCTTGAAAAAAGTGGGCACCTGCTTCAAAAACAGTGTATCTCTCCAACTCTCAACCCACATACTTTTTGTTCCTGTAACCTTCCCTGTGCTACTCTGTTTATTCTCCATTCTTTCTGACATGATATTTCCTACCCATGTAACTAAATAAACTCAACATTGACCTGATGGGACCATTGTAGAAGATATACATAGCTGTATAGACTTTTATAACCTTGACATTCTTGACTCTACTAAAATTTGGCTAAAGCCAGAAAAAATTCTGAAGAAATTACCCTATACATAGCTTTATAGACTTTTATAACCTTGACATTCTTGACTCTACTAAAACTTGGCTAAAGCCAGAAAAAATTATGAAGAAATTACCCCACCAGTATATAGTGTTCTTGGAAAGGACAAGATAAATAAAAGAGTGCTTTTGATATAATTTACTGAAATATTCTAGACATAATCCAGCACCCTCAAAACATCCCAATTTTAACAATGTAAATGTAGAGCTTCTTATCTCAATACTAAAAACGAATGATTATAAAAGCTTATGCATTGCAACACAATGAATGCCATCAGATGATAATATCAGTACAGCTGAAGATATCCTGTGCTTGATATGTCATAATATATATCATGAAACCATAATACTTGGTGTTCTTAACACAGACTGGCAGTTCACCAGTACAGCCATCCTCAACTGCACAGTAAATGTTTTTAACTTCACCAAGCTAATGCAACTACAAGATTCAATAAAACTACTAACAGATAGTCCATTTTCGACTGGACTCTTAACTCTGACATACTCTTTATAACTTCCTTTGGTTGATTACCTAATACAACCAGTGACCATCTCGCCTCATTTGAACTAAGATCATTAAATAATAATCAGGTACACACTCTCACAAAATTCATTTAAGAAGCTTTCAACAATGGCCAAAGACATTGTAATTGTCCATCTCTAAAGACTGAACCAGTCGATGAAATATCTAATTTCAACATAACATTTCTTAGTATCATAACTCTTAACCTTCCACCTCCAAAATGAGGAACACTAGCCCTCATAATGTGGAACAAATGGGCAAAATGTGGGACACATGCTAATGGCTTACTAACAACTTCAACTAGGAAGGCCATAGGATGGTTAAAATATGCTGGTTTTACTTATAAAGAAGATCTTTTACTGAATTTACCATGGATTTCACTTAAAAAAAAAATACTAACACTGAAAGTATGACAGAGTCTTTCAATGTGGAACTTCAAGGAACTTTGAGGAACATGAACTTTTTAAGACCCGAAATGAGGTACGTTTCTCATAATGAGGTACACTTGAGAGGCATACTTAGTATACAGAATCAACATGCATCTGTTTGTACAAAGAGAGTTATATAAAATCCAGACCTCATAGTTAACTAAAGAAACCAAACAACTCACTGTCCTAAAAGAGAAAGCATGGAAAAAGTATCTTTAAAACAAAACACTGAGTGACTATCAGAATTAAAGACACCTTGGAAACCTTACTTAAAAAAAAAAATCAGACAAGCAATCCTACTACTAAATGTTCCAGCACAAATGCCTGAGCAATCCAAAGCACTTTGGTCCTCCATTAATAAACTCCCTTATCCCGACAAAACCAACACATTCTCACCCACAACAAACAACAACAACAAAGGTCATTTCTCAATTCAATTAAATTCACATTTTATACAAACTGTTCTTGCCTTACTCAAGGGTTATATGCCTTTCTACCCACAATTCTACAAAAGCCTGAAACTCAGACTGGTCAATTTAGTTCCCAACCTGTCATAACAACAGCTATAAAAATATGTGCACACACTAACCACCTTAGTTGCAGACAATTTACCTGTTGAATACCTGAAAAAAACTTCCAATACCCTTGCCAACCTTGTCTTTATCATAATAAATTATTGTCTCTCAGAAAACTATATTCCAGTCCTCTGGAATAGTGTTTTATTATAGACCTTTACAAAGCAGACACATCTACAGAGTTTACCCACTATACAATTATAGGTATCTTAACATCTTAGTCCAAAATCCTGGGAAAATTTATCCATTTGCAACTCTTACAATAACTCATTAATAATAACCTCTTTTCTAGCACCGAATGTGGCTTAGTTACAAGTACAGTACGACAGCTGCCCTTCTCAGTTTTGCAAACACAAGAACCCCATGGAAAATTCTGATCTCTTAATATCATTTATTTTCATCACCCAGTTAAAAGCACTGACTCTGACGAAAATCTACTCACAGAAATTTTCATCCTTCATTCTCAGTCTGTCAGCCCTGTCATGGCTCTATAGCTATCTGTCAAATAGACATCAGGTTACAAAATGGCTCCAAGACTTTTTACCCTTCCTACCACTTTCCATTGGAGACCCGAAGGATTCAATATTTGGCCCTTCTTATTTAACATCTTTATAGATAATTATTACCCAGCCTCTGAGCACACAACCATAGTACAATAAAGCAATGATATCAGGCTTACTTGCTCTGTCATAACCGCCTTAATCTTAATGACCTCAACCAGTTTCCTTTTCATCCACTGAAACATGGCTAAGAAAATCTCACCTTCTGCTGAAGCATAAAAAATTTTTTACCCACAAAACATTTCACAGACCAAAAATATTTTTTCAAAATATTCTCCAGAAATAACACCATAGCAGAAATAGTACAATAATCAAAGCTACTCAGAGTCACAATATATAAACACCTAAAATTTGATCTACACATTCTCCAAGCTATTAAAAACCTACCAAAACTTAATTTATTACAGAGAAGTAAACACTACTTCAGTAATTGCACTAGAAAAATGATTACATGAACCTTACTTACTACCATCTCTCTTTATAGCTCTCCCATCTTGACTAACATTCGTAGCACCCAAAAAATTAAACTAAACAGCCATTATAAAATTAACAGATTTCACCAATCTATCTAAAAAAGTGTTCACTGTATAGCCTTAAAACTATCACTTTGGCTAGAGTTCCCAAACTAATCACAACTACTTATTGCCCATAACCTAATATATAAACCAGAAAATTGTCCAGCAATACAAAACATTATAAATTATTATTTCTCAGCCATGTAGATATGCTCTCAAAATAAATCACTTTTACTCAACAACTAATCTAATAATACTGCTGATAATCATTCTGCTGGTGCTATGTCTCCTAACTTTGGATCCCAAACCACTACACAAAGTAAAATCAGTAAACTAGAATTTTTCAAAAATCAGCTTAAACAACAAAAATCACTCCTATTTATGTCCCTAATCAACCCAAGGACTATTATTTAATTTACTTCTTACAATTTCACTGTTTCTTAGTGCTACTATATGAAAATTTCTGCCTCCTAACCTTCACTCTGTTTCAAAATATGTCTCTGATATAATTTCTCACACTTCAAAGTTTATCTAAGAACTAATTGTTGTATATCTCTCTCATTTAATCATAGCTATCTGCAGTACGTTCTCTCTTTCCACCTCATCTTGATCTTTGGCATCAAATCAAAGTACCCAATTGTATTACTCACAAATATATACTACATATTGTAATGTAACTTATGTTTATCCAATGTATGACATTGAAGGTTCATTATAATGTTGCATGATTTGAATTATGTTCATGTAGTTTATTAACAGATTTTGCTTAATCTTACACCTCTAAACTGCAAGTTTTATTCTATATGATTTTTATTCTTTATATTAATGTATGATACTGCATAATTTTTGTGTGGAGCTTTTCTGCCCGACTCTCTGCTGAAAAGGTTTTCTTTGCTCAGTTAGACTTTCCCCTGCACAATCAGAAATAAATAAAATAAATAATAAATGTTGTGAGCCACATATTGTGGCTCACAACAGTTGTCACAGTGTTGCATGTCTGCAAGTGTGGACACATATTAATGTGCATATAACATGCATACCACTACTGCTTGAATCTGCAGCTATGGAACACTTCCCTTTTCACTGATACTCTCATTTACATGAGCATATTTCTTAATTAGTTAATGGACCCCTCTTCAGGACTTTGCCAGCTATAGGACCTCCTTCATGAATCAGAGCATCCACTCAGCCTACTTAGATCTACTCGACTCAATCAAGATACAACCAAACACCCTGTTTTTGGGTGACTTTAATTACCCAACCATTGACTGGGTAAATTATACATGTTCTAACTCACTTACCCAAACGTTCATGGAGTTCATTAACTCAGATGCCCCAGACCAGCTGATTGACACACCTACAAGGGGCTCAAACATCCTGGATCTGGATCCCAATATGGGGGACCACTGCACCACCCTCAGTGTGTGGCCATCCCAGGTGAGATCTGCCCACAAAGAAGTCTTGCTAGAAATAACTATAATATAAGACCCCCCCTTAGCAACAGCTAGACTAAAATAAACTTCTCCAAGGCCAACTACAACCTGTTACATGACAGCATAAATAGCTTCATAGCCCCTCCCCCACTGATGGAACAGACACCTATGCTAAGCTATACACCAATGCTTTATACGAGCACCTGTACATTTTTTTTTTATTCTGCTATACCTGACAAAAGCAAAGCAAGATCTTCAAGGAAAAACAAACCTGTCTGGGGAACAACTGCCATTAATAGGCTATACAATAGGAGAAAGAAATTGCTAAGAGTAGGAAGGAACGAACTCAAAACTGGAAACACTCCCTTCTCAATTTAAACAAGAAAATAAGACTCCTAGTGAAGTCCTCCAAAGCTAGCTACAAATCCAAATTAGGTTCCCTAACTAAGGATAACCACAAGGCATTCTTTAGTTACATTCATAAACTCAAAGGTAAGGCCCAGATTTGTGTTGAACTCATAGTTAATGGTATTACATATACAGAACCTGTAAATCTACTGGCTGACAGGTTCAGTGAAAACTTAACTCCCCTCTCCCCACCATATATACCCAAAATCATCCCTAAAACCTGTTGCACACCTAGCATCTCCAAGTTGCATGTCTTAATTGCCCTCTCCAAGGCCAAAAACAATGTCTCTATGGGGTCAGACAGCATCCTGGTCTGCATTCTACATGGGTTAAAAGAGGAATTAGCATCACTATTGGGCACACTTTTCAATCACAGACTAAGCACTGGCTTCATCCCAGCAGAATGGAAAACAGCTGCTGTCATCCCTTTGCACAAAGGGGGTGCACACACGAACTCCAGGAACTATAGCCACATTAGCCTGTCCAGCCTTATCTGCAAGGCCATGGAACAATATTAATGTGCACATAACATGCATGCCACTGCTACTGTCATTCCCACAAAGGGGGTGTATCCACAGACCCCGGGAACTATAGACCCAATAGCCTGACCAGCCTTATCTGCAAGGCCATGGAACAATATTAATGTGCACATAACATGCATGCCACTGCTACTGTCAACCCTTTGCACAAAGTGGGTGCATCCACAGACCCCAGGAACTATAGACCCAGTAGCTTGGCCAGCCTTATCTGCAAGCCCATGAAACAAATCATCATAGACCTTATTAACAAAGATATAGGAAATCTCCAAATGTTCAACCTCACCCAGTTTGGCTTTGTCAAGGGGAAATCATGCCTGTAAACTTGTTTGACTTCTTCAAGACAGTCACCAAAGCCCTAGATTAGGACCAATCTGTGCATACAGCCTACCTAGACTTAGCCAAGGCCTTTGACACAATTCTCTACTCAGACAACAGTAATAAACTCACCCAGCTAGTTATAAACCCATATATTGTCTGGTGGGCTGCAAACTGGTTCACTGATAGAGCTCATACAGTCAAAATAGGGAACACGACCTCCTCCAGCAGACCCGTAACCAGTGGTGTTCCACAGGGATCTGTTCTGCGATGCCTACTTTTTGGGATATACTTCTTTTTTATTTTATTTGTGTACCTTTCCTCTACTAACTCTGGTGACAGTATTATTTATTTAGCTGTGTTAATATAAAAAGGATGCTTTTTGAGTGCTTCAGTTGAATTCCCATGGAGGACTATGTTTTGTTTCTCTTTATTTGCCATTCCATTCATATTTATCAGAGAGAGTTTCTTTTAGTGAAGATTAGCATTCTGTTTTCATTCTCCTTTTTCTATCAATGAAAGCAATCCCTCATTCCACTTCCTTTTGAGTTATTTTACATTTTTCATACCAAGAAGTAATATAGACCTAATATAGCTATACTAACTGAAACCTTGTTAAAGCCACACATACAAGACACTGATGTACTAGCCCAAGGTTACAACATCCATAGGCTGGACAGAATTCACAAGAAGGGGGGTGGGGCTAGCCATAATCTATAAGGATAACCTTAAACTGACATTTTCATACAGGCTGCATTTTCTGATAAAGACTACCTTGTAACTATCCAACCCTCCCCCCAAAATTTTGAAATCTTAATTTCATGCCTCCAAATTAACTCTAACAAACACATAATTATCATAGCACTCTACTTTCCCCATGGAAATAACCCAACCTCCATCTAAGACCTCCTTTACTGGTATTCATCAACATATAAGCAGAAAAACATAATAATGGGATATTTCAACCTAGACTGGGCTACTTGCATTCAGGACAATCCATCCAGTTTCATAGATCTGCATGGGTACTGCCAAATGATGCAGACTCCAACCAGGATTGACAAACACAGTAATAAACAGTCTATACTAGATAGGTCTCTTATAAATACATCCTCCCACTACTATCAGTCAGGCTGTCTCCTAGATAGCCTAAGCGATCAGAGACAAACCTACCTAATTCAACAATATATTCATCCTCCCAAAAATATTACTTATAAATACATACGTAACAAAAGAAAACTCTCACCTGAAGTATTTAAAACTCTTTTGCAAAAATGTGACTGGTCTCCACTCAACATCTATCTTGGCATGGTTGTCCAATAGTTTAATGATAAATTTATCGATATCCTAAATCAGCTAGCTCCTCTCAAAAATCCATACTAAATCCAAAACTTTTCCTTGGCTTTACAAAAGAAACCAAAAAAAAAAAAAACTCCTTAAACAAAGAGATAGAGCCTGGCATCATTACCATGACAAAAAATGAAACATCACTTCACAACTACAAACATACTCAAAACAACTCTCACTTTAACATCATAGCAAAAGGCAACACCACTATATACCCAGCTGACACACCAAACTGCTAGGAGTGGAAATAGACAATAAACTAAAATTTGACATTCACATATCCATGACCATAAAAAAAGTCCACAAAAAACTAGGAGCGTTATACAGAAATAAGCAACTTCTTACCAAAGCAGCAAAGATTTCAGTAGCAAATTCCCACCTTATCTCCACCCTACTTTATGCCTCTCCAATATATACCAACCTAAGGCAATGCGATCTAAACAAGCTAGAGACCTGCTACAACAAAATCGCCAGATTCGCCACAGGGGCATCCTACCATAGTCACCACTGTCTTTCACTTGCTAAACTGGGCTGGCTTGAACTCCCTCTCCTCCTTCAGTGGTATCAACTCTCACTCACCCACAAACTAGTAAACCATCCACTAAATGTCCCATCTCTCCAGAATCTACTCCAACCCTATCGCATCACCAGACCACTAAGATCCAGCAACAAAAATCACTTGCAGATCACTAAAGCCAATAACTCTGCTGGTGAAGTACTATTCTCTTGTACCATAGCCAAATTATGGAACTCCCTCCCACCCACAATTACCTCTATACCATCATGCACCCACTTCAAAACATGCTGGCTAAGCCCTTGCAACTCCCACTCTAATATCACCCACCCCATCCAACCACTACCTTTCTTTCCACTCCACTAACTACCTTGATTATAGCAAGCTCAGATGCTCATAAGCCTAGCACTTATTATACAGCAGGAACTTCTTATTGTAACATTTGTTAATGTCTGTTATGTACTTCACAGATAAAGATTCTAGTTGTCTACTGATGTACTATGTTCTTCATCTGTAAATATGTCGTAAGTAATTGCTATGTTAAATTGTTAATCGCTATGTAATCCAATGTAACTGCTGTCTGTTTATTTTAACTGTGGAGCTTTTCTCCCCGAGCCTCCGCTGAAAATGGACCTATGTCCAGTTGGACACTCCCAGTTAACAAATGTAAATAAAATAAATAAAATAAAATAAAATAAACTATCAACAGCCCTGTAATTTAGCTAAAAAATAAATGAACATGACAAAAAGTATACTGCACTACCACTCAAATTAAACATCAGAATAACCCACAGAAATTCTGCCAAGCCATTAACTGCCTGCTGAAGCCTGCTCTATCCTGTACCGATATCACTGATAATATTGCTTCACAGTTCAACTCCTACTTTATCAACTCTGTCCTATCTCTCATAAAAAACATTGATACTCCTCTATCACCTACTCATACTTTAGACTTGCTCATCTCTTTCTCAAGTAAGCCAAAATAAGCCAGCACCATAAAAACTTCTTTCTAAACTTAAACTCACAACCCTTGCTGCAGATCATCTTCCCAGTGACTATCTGGAAATTGCATCAGACATGATTTCCTTCAAGTTTCTGTCCTTATTAACTAGGCTATTAAAGAATAATACTTCCCAAAACTCTGGAAAACCTCTCATTTAATCCCACTACACAAAAGTGGGACATCCACTGAACTCATCAACTATAGGCCCATAGCTACTCTCCCTCCTTTAGTTAAGATTCTTGAAAAATGTGTTCACACACAATATCTACTACATAATAACCTACTATATGCTTCCCAACATGGATTTAAACCTAAACATAGCACCACTACAGCCCCTTGTTAACTTCACTAATTCAATTAACCAGCTCAGAAACAATGCTCACAATGTCTCCTCTATTTTTCTGGATATGTCAAAAGCTTTTGACACATTTTCCTACCAGACACTTGTCAATGAACTAGCCTCTCTAAATCTAAGTCCACCTGTTATGGTTTCTTAACTATTTATCAGACTACCAACAAGCAGTCAAATGGAATAATGAACTATCACCCCTGTTAACTCTCTCAGTTGGCATACCCCAAGGGTCAGTACTTGGTCCACTATTATTCTCCATATTCACAAATAAATTATCCACAGCCACTCAACATGCATCAATCATTCAATATGCTGATGATTCCTTCCTTATTTGCTCAGCACCCTCTATCTCTTCACTCCTTCAAACAACCCAAAAAGCCTTCAATGACATTAAAAGTTACCTATCTGATGGTCAACTTGTTCTCAACCAAAATAAAACTAAGCTCATGCTCTTTAGTAGAAACAACAACACATAGCCAGTATCCACCCTTTACCATCCCCTATTCCAATAATACTATAATAGAACCAGTAGAGCATACTAAGCTCCTATGAGTGACCATTGACAACAACCTGAGGTCTGACAAGCACCTAGCCATAACCATCAAAAAGATACATATTAAACTAGGTTCACTCAATAGGATCAAACATTTCCTAACTGACCCCACCAGAAAAGCCATATCCAGAACTGACCTCTTTCTACCCTCCTTTATTTTTCACCTATACTTACAAACCTCAGAAAAACAGTTAAATAAATTGGAATCCTGCTACAGCAAAATAGCAAGATTTGCCTTAAAACTCCCTTATAGATCACACCACTGCAACACATTGCAGCATCCAAAATGGCTAGAACTTCCTAATCTACTGCCATATAACCAACTAACCTTCATACACTACCTACTCAACCACTCAAATAGCTGCCTGTCTCTTAAATACCTTGTTCAACCCTGCTCTAGCTCTAGTCCTCTAACTCTAGAAAACTAAGATCCACCAACAAAGGCCTCCTACCAGTTACCAAAACCTAACAACGGCTTTGAAGATTCCCTCTTCTCTAACCACAAATCTAAACTTTGGAATACACTACCTCAAACAATAATTAATTGCATCAGCACAACTAAATTTAAACATCTACTTAAGGAACACCTCATCAAAAACTGGATGTGTTCCTGCACAAACCCAGGCTGAATATACTATCTCTCCCAAATAGCTTCTAATTACTATCATATATTGACACCAAAAGTCCTGCCCCCCCTTCTCACTTTCTTATGGGGGGAGTGGTATAATGGTTAAGACATTTGCCTTGCCGATACAAAGTATAGAGTTTGATTCTCACAGCAGGTAATTGGCTAGGCTTGAAATGGCCTACAAAGGCAGCTAGCCTAGTACCAACCTATGAACCTATATATATATTGCTCTTTAACTCTGTTGATTCTAAGCAATGATCTGTTTACTCCTTAAATTTGGTAGTACTCTACAAGGAATATGTTTACTCCCTATGTGAAATCACTGCATGTATTGGCTAAGTTACTACTGCTCTATGGTCTAAATAATGCCACTGTCTTATATAGGCTAGAAACCTATATGGTGTAATTTTTTCTGTCCCTATGTTAAAATACTGTAGTTATTGGAATGTTACTATTTTAAATCTGGTTATGTTACTGTTACACATTGTTATTTGTAAATTTCTTTTTGGAGCTTTTCTCCCCAGGACTCTGCTGAAAATGGGTCCTTGGCCCAGATGGACCTTCCTGGTAAACAAATGTAAAATAAATAAAAATAAATGGGAAAAACATAAATTGGAGCAGAATAAAATGATAGCCAGCAGTTAAAAAAGTGAAACGTCATTAATGGAATCCAAACATAAGCACTTTCACAGTTACAAAGACTGCTTCTTCAGATGATAATATTAGTCAAAAACCTTCATCCCTTATAAACAATGGTTAACATTCATATGCACTACTTTCCTGATTGCTTGTTACACATTTAAAGAAACACCATCATTGCTATTGGAAAAACAGCTAGAGGTAAATACATTTACTGAAACTAGTTACATTCAAGGCTGTGTAATAAAATATGTAGCTATAAGCACATTACCTATTTAGTATATGTATCTATACAATATGCAAGTTACATATAAACATCCTATAAAAAATAATAAATAAAAATATTTTTTTTTTGTAAAAACGTTACCCTGCTTCCCCACCAGTATACACACATTGTTTAACACCCTATTAGAACTATGTTATCCACAGAGAGGTCTAGCTTTCAGTATGGGTTTGATGGGGACTTTGTCATTCAAACCACTGCCACTGTCAGCTCTTAATTTAATAATCCAGCGTGTTTCATTTGTTTCTGTCTTATTTTTAACATCTCCAAGTCTCCCATCCAATCTAGTTTTTTCCATAACTAGGAAGTGAAATTTGTGTGTCCCCTTTTTGCCTTTTTGAATGACATGTTTAGCTAAGGCATTAATGGGGGTTCTGGTATTAATATTATATATATATATATATATATATATATATATATATATATATATATATATATATATGTTTCTTATCCTATCACGTAGTCTCTAATCAGTTTTGCCCACATAGAATGAGCCACAGCTTATGCAATGGGCTAAAGAGACCACATTTGTAGTGTCAAATGTAGCTTTAACATTAAATGTAAATGTCCTATCAAAGTCTGGATGATAGAACTGTCCTGTTAAATTTATGTATTCACAAAAGTTATACCTATTACAGGGATTAGTACCCATTCCAACTTCAGGATTTCGCTGAGTATTCATACCATATGATAGGACATTTACATTTAATGTTGCAGCTACGTGTGACATGAGCTGTTGAGATGTAAGTATGTATGTCTGTAAGGTCTGTCTGTTAATCAGTTTGTTTATATTTTATGATGCTGCTATCCATCCTGATGTTTTTCCGTGTAATAAAGCATCTAAACGAACTACCTTTCCTGTTTGTCATCTATGCTAGAGAGGGGCGAGTGACATGGTGTCAGAAGAAGCATGGCTAAAATGACTTGTTGCCAGAACGAGTTCCAGTTTCTCCAATTTGAGTCCAAGAGGCAGCCGGTTGATACTGAAGGAATATATAGGAGTGTATCATTGCTACTGCATGTATAATTCACAGAAGAGGTCAGAAATGAATTTCATATGTTAAAACTTTCTCAAATAATTTCTTATTTGCAAAATATGAAACAAAGCAAACAGAATGCGCTAAATGATATTTAAATAAACCAAAATGTCCATTATTGATAAAAGTATTTGAATTACTATGGAAAATATTGAAATAAAGTCTGAATTGCATAAATGAATAAAATAAAAGGAAACAACCACATTTTCACTAAGCACATATTTTTCATATTAATTAAAGATGTCTGAGTTATCAGAAGTTTATGAAGTGTTTGCCTGCTTGTGCAGTATTACCGTAAAGTTATTTCGCATGATACAGCCATTTCAGAACATATTTCGCAAAGTACAGTATTTCAAAGAGTTTATTGTGCATTTGAATGTTATTTATTACAAGCTCTCACAGCACAGCTTGTTTGTACATAATTACAAGGCCCATATTTTCAGTGTGTTTGTACATACTTTTTTGGCATGCAGATTGATTTTGAAAACCCAGTACACTTGTGTTTGACAATAATATTGCAGAGAACTGGAGAGTGTTTCAGCAAGAGTATGACATTTTCATATAGGCTATATTTTCTGATAAAGCTGATGCACAGAGGTATTTAGCTGGGTCAGAAGCCATTGAAGAGGAACGTTCATTTGTCTATGCAGGAGCTGGCTGAGTCAAGGGGGGACGCTGAGTGCTTAAAATGTAAATTTAGAGAAATGTGTAACCCCCAGGCAAACATTACAATGGAATTCACTTATTTTACAAAAGGGATCAAAAGCCTGGTGAAACTTCAGCATATACAACTGATTTGAGAAATAAGGTTAAAACATGCAGATTTGGTGATTAAGGGATGAGTTAATAAAATGGGTCTATATTACAGCATCAAATTTTATAAGGTTCAAATGTTATAATATCAAACCAGTTTTGTCGAATGCTGAAAACAGCGAAGGTGCAGGACACTGAGTTCATTC
Organism: Protopterus annectens; assembly: GCF_019279795.1. Classification (NCBI taxonomy): domain Eukaryota; kingdom Metazoa; phylum Chordata; order Ceratodontiformes; family Protopteridae; genus Protopterus; species Protopterus annectens. The sequence goes on along the minus strand of NC_056736.1, from coordinate 243,493,272 downwards.
CCAGGGGAAAAAATTGGTGGGCCGTTGCTGTGGCTTCGCTGTTTTCAGCATTTGATATGTTGGAACGTTATGGGTCGGGTTCAGGTAAGTGTGCGATTGTGTGTAGGTTAGGGTTAGGGGGCGGGTTAGGTGAGATAGGGTTAGGGAGTGGGTCAGGTAAGTGTGCGGTTGTGTGTAGGTTAGGGTTAGGGGGCGGGTTAGGTGAGTTAGGCTTAGGGCACGGGTGAGGTGAGTGTGCAATAGTGACGGACCTTAGGGTTAGGGTTGGGTTAAGGTAAGTGGATAGCTAGTAGTGTATGTAAAGTTTAGTTTAGGTTTACGTGTTGAATTTTAAGTGTATGTGTGTGGGTTGCTGTTTTTTGTGTGTGTTTGTGTTGTGTGTATGTTTCTCGGAACAGCGATTTTTTTCCCTGGGAAAAAAAAATCGCTATTCTGACTGTTCGATGTTTGCGGATTTCAGTATTTAGGGTTCAATATTATAACATTCAATGTTTACAAACTTCGATGTTATAATATAGACCCAATAAAAGACAGACTTTGGTGTGGTATTAAGGATGATGCTTTGAGAAAAATTTTGTTTTGTGACAGTGATTTAACTTTGAATAAGGCCATTGAGATTCGTCAGATATACGAGCTCAGACAAAAGCACACAAATATACTTACAAATGAGAAATGCATGCTTCCAGTAACTTCTACAGCTCATGTTGATAGTATGCAGCACGTGGTTAAAAGAAACAGGCCCAAGAATATGGCAGCAACTTTAGCCCCTGCAGCACTCATTAGGAAACCCCATAACTTTTCAACAAGTTCCAGAGCTTGCACAGTCTCAGTGAAGCATGAGTGAGTCTGCAAACTCAAAGCATGTACCCCAACCTAGTTTCATTGCCATCTGTTGCAACTGTGGTGGAAATCATGAACCTAAAAAGGAAAAATGTTTAGCTTTTGGTCAGCAATGCCACAAATACAATTAGTGGAATAATTTTAAGATGTTTTGTCAATCGAAAGGCACACATTATTTTATTAAAAGGGAACATTTCAAGAAATGAGGTGATCAATTAGAAAGCTGTTACCCTACGTCATATACTTTTTATGTTGATGGTGTATCAGTACTTAATGAAACAGTCAATGCAGTAGATTTATGGGCAACGAATGAAGTATTTTGTACTGTTCAGATAAATGGAAAACCCATAGAGCTCAAAGGTGACACACGTTCCAAGTGCAGTGTTATGTCAGCAGAAACATTTGCTAGAGTATGTAATGGTGAAAGACTTTATTTGGCAAAGTGTGCAAAGCTTGTTGCTTATGGAGGTGAAGAAATTCAAACTGAAGGCTCAGTAGTGCTTTCATGTTAATCTGCTGGGAGAAGTTACAACTTGTTATTTTGTATGGTCAAGAGGCACATCCAGTCATTATTAGGGCTCAGAGACAGTTTGCAAATGGGACTACTTTCATTTAATAACTAAGTCCATCATGTTAGCTTGAAAGACCACTACTCTAATTTCAACCAACATATTGTTTCTACCTATGCTGATCTCTTCAAACAGAAATTAGGCAAGCTTCCAGTTGTGTACTCCATGAATTCATTTGGACTGCAGGCTAGATTCTGCCTTCTTTACCAAAGATTGATATCAGAATGTAGGCGGAGAGAAAGAAACAGGGGGACCTAAGAGAAAGACAGGACTGGTAGAGATTTTTAGTAGCATCTAGAACAGTAGCTGCTATTAAAATAATAATTAGTAGGGCGTATAAAACATTGCTTGATAACTGTAAAATTCAATCAGAGGAGATTAGGAAGGATTAGGAAGAGAGACTGGACAAGCTATTCACAAAGAAGCAATAGGAGGATATATGTATGGCTCCCAAATATGCAACAACATCTAGAAGATTTATAATCTTTACTTGGAAGTATTTGCATAGATATTTTTGTACCCCAAGCAGACTCCAAAGAATTTTTCCTTAAGTGGATTGCAAATGTTGGAGCTGTAATAGGGAAGAAAGATATAATAGCAACATAATTTTTGGGAGTGTAATGAGTTGGCAGACTTTAAAAATTCCCTGCAGACTATTCTGCAAGAAATGCCGGGTGAGTAAATTGATGGAACTAGGGAAAATATTTCTCTGAGATGTGATACAGAATCAGAATTGCCTCAACATAGTAAGGCCTTGCTGAGTTTAATTCTGTTGGCAAGCAATTACTAGAAAATGGAAATCTAAGTCTAAACCAACTGTACTAGAAGTAGTGAATATAGTAACAGAGATAAAAGAACTGGAAGTGGGATCTTTAGAAAAAAGGTAGGAGCAAACTACATAGGAAAGAATGGAAACTGTGTGAAGAATATATGCAGAATAATGTTTTGGAGGAGGTATGAGGTTTCAGGGAAGGCAGGAACTGAATGATCTATGTAATATTTAAATGAACATGACTATATGGATAATATGTGATGTATAATGTTTGTAAATGAAAATATGTCAATATGGTTTGTTTTCATTTATATAAATGTATGGTTGCCTATGTCATAAGTGATAACTCAATAAAGATGTTTCTTGTTTGAATAAAAAAAGAAGGATTTTTGGGGGATACTTTGTATACTTCTCTTCTTTCCTTCATTCTGCATCAGTGTCTTAGGATATTCCCTACTATTATGTATGTGATTTGAAGTTTTTGTCATATCTGATATGAAAGTTCTGCACTCTTTTACAATAGGAGAAGATTCAGGCATGTTCATCAAACTAATGATTGTGAAACTAGAATGTGAGGATGTTTTGGGTAAAATCAGTAATGCCATTGCTCATACCCATCTTGAGTAAATACTACTCCTGTATTTTCAGGCTTTAGTCTTCTCTTTATCTTGCAAATACCATACCTCATACCTCTCTCTTCCTTTCAACAGTTTACTACTTCTTCTAAGTAGAAATACTTAGTGTATACTTATTGTAGATCAGTGTGTTTGTGTGAGTGTGTGTGTGTGTGTGTGTGTGTGTGTGTGTGTGTGTGTGTGTGTGTGTATCTTTATGAAGCTATCTAAGAGTCGAACATGTTTAAATACTGAGCACATGTGCGCCTGACTGCTATTTTGGAGTAAGCTGTTGAGATGTAAGCAAGTATGTCTATAAGGTCTGTCTATTAATCAGTTTGTTTATATTGTATGATGCTGCTATACATCCTGATGTGATTCTAAGTTAAAGCATCCAAATGAACTACCTCTCCTGTTTGTCATCTATGTTAGAGAGGGACGAGTGACACTTATATTAGTATAATATTAAATCATACTGAATGTTATTTTGATTGTTCAGCTTAAGGTGTATCATCTCAGTAACTGTATAGTGTAGCATTTTTCACCCAACTTTTAGTTGATGTAGAACTTAAAGTGTTACTATCCCAGTTTTCATTGATGTAATTAGTATAGTGTTTTAATTGATGCAATGTGTATAGTGTTTTTCTTTTATACCTGTGAAATTGTACTTTTTAGTCTATGTTGTATGTGAAGCTTTTCTCCCTGTGCCTCCACTGAAAAAGGACTTGTGTCCAGTCAGACTTTCCCAGTAACCAAATGTAAAATAAATAAATAAAATAAATGGTAAAGTCCAAATATATAATTATGGGTAAAGGTAGATTATCAGAAGAAATTCTACTGGGGGGGTGGCCAAGATGCCTAAGTGTTAGCAGCACTTCTCTGATGCTCTGTCTCGAAAGATTGTGTCTGACAGGATTTTTAGGTTCTAACCTAAATAATTTCGAACATTTTTTCACAAGTTATACCTTGGTACTGTGGATTATCTACAAAGAAGAAATTAAACTTTCAGAGTTTGTATCAAGAGATTCCTGTCAGAAATACTGCAGCTCTGTACAATTGGGCAAAACTATGAGTCACACAAGAGCCTCTCCTCAGGACAGTTCTATGAAAAGGGAACTTCACACCATTTCCAGCATCCAGGACCTCTCAGTGAAGATGGATAATTTAGAAAAGATTATGGAGAACATGAAAAAGGAAAGTAAGAAACAAATATAAGACCTTAAGGAAACGATAACCAAACATTCAGAACAAATAGCAGCCATAGAGGAAACTGTAAATGACATTGATGGGAGACAAATAGAAAATGACACCATAATTAATTTCCTTCTAAAACAGAATAATCATTTACTTGAGAAAGTCGAAGATCTGGAGTCCAGATCAAGAAGGAACAATGTCAGAATATATGGGGTACCCATGAAGATGGAAAGAAATAACATAGTTAAGTTTTTAAATGAATGGCTGGCTGCCCAAAATAATAAACCTTCCTGAGTCTCTCTCATTTGGGATCAAGAGAGCCCACAGGTCTTTATCCAGCACATCTACTTCTATAAACCCAAATGCAGTGAGATCTATTATAGTTAAATTCTTATCAACACATAACAAGGACTTAGTATTAAGAACAGCTTGGCCGGGAAATCCAATACAATTTGAGGGGAAACATATAAGGTTTGATAATGACTATACCTCCACTACAATAACAAAAAAGGAAAGAATGTGTCCCTCTCATCAAAAGTTTGAAGAAAGTTGACATAAAAGCTCAGATCTTGTCCCTGCAAGAATTAAAATTACTCTTTCAGATGGACAAAAAATATCCAACAACCTCAAAGAAGCAGCAGAGTTTGTCACAAAGAATAAACTGTTGGATAAATTAGAAGATATGGACATTTCATTAACTAGTCTGAAAAGACAAGCTATCAATTGTAATTCATTCACAAATTATATAAATACCAAGAAAAAACTAAAAGGAAAGTCATTTTTTTTATTGTCAGTTATAATTTTACTCATCTGAAACAATTTATCCAAATACTTTGAACCCAAATGAACAAATACTAACTTAAAGGTAAAAAAGCATCTTCTATTTATATATATGTATATATATATATATATATATATATATATATATATATATATATATATATATATATATATATATATATATAAGGCCTTATATAGAACAAGCAGTTCAGTTATGATCTAGTTGCTGATTATTGGAGTGGCACCTTGTATAAATATTAACTGTAACTAGTGTATTGGCAACAGCTTGTGTATTTTGTATGTGCCCTTATGCACATCAAAATATATATAATACCAATCTATTAACATCTTAGTGGCAGTAGATCCTTTTAGTAAAACTGCTGATAGAAGGTGTAAGTAATAATATGTGTTTTTCTTTTTCTTAACTTGATAGTGTTGTACACTGGGAAATATATGGGGGGCAGTGCAAATACATTTGCCAAGTTTACTCTGACTTGTTATTTATTATAAAAGGATGGTAATGGGAGCAATAATGTGTAGAAACTGATATTTTATACTTATGACTGAGTATATGTGTTTTAAAACATACTGTCTTATTTACTGTATTCATCTATAGGGTAGGCATTGTCAGTTTTGATATTTCACAAGTCCCTGATATAACAGTTTCTTTTTTACCCTCATATCAATGATTGTGCATGTTTAGTTTCCTTTTCCCTCCATAAACAGATCTAAATCTTGCTAACTATCCTTGAGACATTTTTCTTGCTAGAATACAAAAAGCTTCACCTATTTGGTGTTTTGTGCACAGTACAGCTGTTTTTTTCAGTCATAGCAGCTTCCCAGATTATTTACTTCGTGAAAATGGGAAATGTGTGACCTTTGAACTTACATCATCATCGCGTGATGCTCTGTGACAAAAAATACATCAGACTTCGGCTGCTGGACTCTAAAACGAACTACATCAGCTTTTCTACACTGTTGAGATGTAATCCTAGCTGAACCTACTCAAAAAAGGTACTAGAAGTGCTTTTTATTTACAAAGCTATTCAGTGATCTTCTTTTAACATAGTAGTCACATTTTACTGTCTTGATAAATGCATGAAGTTATTTCAAATACATCTGATGCTTAGAAATGTTGGGGTAAACTGATTCTGCTTGTTAAAACAAAAATGAAGTATTATGTTTACTTTTGCCATACAAATCTGCGATGTAATAAGTTTTATATGAAAAGAATGGACACAATAATATTGATAGTTCTAACAATATGTGTATTTATTATCTTTACTCAAACTACTTGCTAATCTAAAAATCACATGTAAGCATGATAACATATTTTACTAATTTTACATGTATGCATCTTCTGGAAGATTCATGCAGTCACACACATGGTTTAGAACTATATACAACCCCTCCCTTTTTTTATATACAAATAGTAAGAAACTATAATAGAAGACAAATATACCCCCAGATTTACCATTCCTCGTCCTGCACAGAGGTGGCCATTTAGGAGCAGGATGACAGCGTGCCATGCATACTAATGAGGCATGCTGCCTGAGCTCCTAATCATACATGGAGCATGTAAGAGTGCAGGGGGCGTGTCAGAGCAGAGCTCTAAGAATATACATGCCCCTGCAATGAAAAACAGCAGAAAGGTGTAAGAAATGAGCAAGACTGCTCATAGGTGTCTGCATATCCCCACCGACATTCCCTGTTGTGTACAACAGCAAGTAATTAGAAATCAAATGAACAAACCCTGTATTTATTTTTATTTTAAAATCCAATTAAAGCTAACTGTGGGTGCGCGGGTGTGCCCCTCACTTAGCTACGGTTAATGCAGCTTAAATGGCTGAAGAGGATAACAAGGAAGATATATGCAAAGGAAGCAGCATAGCAAAAGTATAGTGGGCAGCGCATTCACCTTACGAGCAGGCAATCCTGATTTGAGTCCCACTGCAGCACATTCCATTTTCCATCGCAAAGCACGTTATGACTAATATTTATGTTGCATAACCCACTAAATAACATATATTTATAAACTAGAGTACTGCAATAAATGCACATGTGAAATGTCAGTATCATAATGAATAAAGAACAAGTAAGCAGGTTTAAGCACCAATAAGCAGTAGTAAGCACATTTAAGCACCAGTAGGTGAGCTTAAGCCTGTTTGTGTGGCGTTAAGCAATGCCTACACTGGTTAAGCAATTCTGAAGCTAACTCTCTGTAAGCAGATGTAACAGCAGCTTAGCATTGCTTACCATTGTGCAAACCCACTTACAAATGCTCAAATGTGTCTTAATCACTCTGTATCCAATGGCCCTTGTTGTGCCCATCAACAAACTAAACAGTCCTGAAGGTCTCAAGCCCAGGCTCCTATACACCGTAGTCACTGTAGTTAACCAGCAATCCATCGCAGAAGTACAGAAAAATGAGGTATCAGCAAACAAGTCTTCACCATAGTAAAACCAAACTGAACCTGTGAAAGGAATCAGTATACGTCACCCTTAGGCTTTCAAATACTGGCCAAGGCTCTTGCCACCCCCACAGTGCCTTTTTTAAGCAAGGCTCAAAAGACAAACCCATGGCTGTAAATAGCACAAGTAACAAAAATCTGAGGGTAATACTACTCAATGCCAGAAGTCTAAACCTCAAAATGCATGCACTCGAGGCACTCCTAAGTATGGAGAAAATTGATATATGTGCAGTAACAGAAACCTTGTTTAAGGCTCCAGAGAGCATCCCAGCACTACCAGGCTAAAACTCTTACCATACATTTCGGCCATAGAACCCGGACCGAAATACAAAAGGCGAGGGAGTATCCATATTCATCAAGGATACCCACACCTTCAGGTTTGTGGCACAGAACAATGCTTCAGAGATTATCCACGTGCACCTAACAATGGGCAAAACTGCAATTCAAATTGTAGCTTGCTACAGATTACCCACCATGTCCCAGGACCCCCATTCTGCATTTCTGGAAACACTGGGTAACATAAAGGTCCTATCAAACACCCTAATATTGGGTGATTTCAACTACCCAAACATTAACTGGGAGAACTACTCAAGTACTAAGTCCCTTGCCCAACATTTCCTAGAATTTATAAACTCAAATGCCCTGGAACAACTGGTCAATGCTCCCACCAGAGTTGACAACATATTGGACCTGGTCATCACCAACATGGGTGACCTGTATTCCACAACAGAGGTCAACCCCTCACTGGTTAGATCTGACCATAAACAAATAACTTTGGATATCCACATTCCGCCCCCCACCCCCGGACAAGGAAGCCACCGTGAAAAGCTTGTCAAAAGGAAATTTCATGTTACTTAAGACAGAGGTGGAAAGTTTCAAAGCCCCCATGCTAAAGGATAATGCTGTCCAAGCTGCAAAATCCTTTACTGATGCATTCTATGGGCACCTACAAGAATGAATGGATTGTGCTATCCCAAGCAAAACCAAGACTCACTCCTCCAAGAAAAGGAAACCAGTCTGGTGGACCCCTGCCATAAACAAGCAACTAGTACAGAAAAGAGTAAAATCCCAAGAAGGGAAGACATCCCTAATCAGTATCAGCAAGAAACTACGATCCCTCATAAAGCTTCCAAGGCGAGCTTTGAAAGAAAACTTGCCAAGGACTCCAAAGATAACCACAAGGCATTCTTTAGCTATGTCAAGAATCTAAGTGGCAATGCTCATATCTGCTTGGAGTTAGTGCAGAATGGCACAAAATACAATGAACCAACCGATATTGACAACATCCTGGCAGACAGGTTCAGTGCAAACTTTACCCCCTCTCACCCCCAAAAGGGCCCATAACCATACCAGAAGAATGTAGAGCCCCTGTAATCACAGAGACTCAGGTTAAAATAGCCCTCTCCAAAGCCAAAAACACAGCATTGATGGGATCAGACGGTGTCCCAGGCTGCGTCCTGCATGAGCACAGAGCCAAACAAACCCATCAGCTAAACACACTGTTCAAACTCAGCCTCTCCACAAGCTACGTAACCATAAAGTGGTGCACCGCAATGGTTATTCTGCTCCACAAAGGTGGAGCCACAACAGACCCCGAGAACTATCGTCCTATAAGCCTGACTAGCTTGGTCTGCAAGGCTATGGAGTGCATCATCAGGGAACTCATTAACAGAGACATTGAGAGCCTCCAAAGACTGGATCCTACCCAGTTCAGCTTTGTTAAGGGCAGATAAAGCTTCCTAAACCTGGTGGACTTCTTTGAGACAGTTACCAAGACTATAGATGAGGGAAAGGTGGTACACACACAGCCTACCTAAACCTCGCAAAGACCTTCAACACCATTCCCCATTCTGATATTATAGACAAGCTCACCAGCCTGAACATAGACCCCTATGTCACAAGATGGGTTGCCAATTGGCTCACGGACAGAACCCACATGGTGAGAGTTGTGGGATCTAGGTCTGACTCTAAACCGGTTACAAGTGGCTTTTCCCAGGGCTCAGTCCTAGGACCCCTCCTGTTCGGCATATACTTCTCAGAGGTACAGACAAGAACAGGAGGACTATGGCTGACTAAGTTCGCAGACGACTGCAAACTAGAGGCTATAATTGACTCACCAGCTGACACAGACATCCTCCAAAAGAGTATCACTGAGATGGATACCTGGTGCCAAAATCATGGCCTCAAGCTAAATGCCAAAAAGTGCATAGTTATTCCCTTTGGAAATAGCAAAGTACCTACAAAATACCACATAGGTGGTAGTCCCCTAAATATGGAAAACGTAATAAGGGATCTGGGGACCCAAGTAGATTGTAATCTCTCCTTTGAAAATCACATTGCCAAAGTGGTTAGAAAATCCTTCTATGTGGCCCAGCTAATCACAAAAGGGTTTTCATCCAGATCAAAAGAGGTCATTGTGCCCCTCTACTCATCACTCATCAGACTCATCATAGAGTACAATGCCCCATTTGAGATGTAGTTTACAAAACACCTGTAACAGCTCGAAAGACCACAGAAGTACCTCACCAAGAGGATCACTGGCCTCAAACAGATGCCCTATGCAGCTCGACTGAAAAAACTCCAGCTGTACTTGGTTGCATACCACCTGCTCAGAGGTTATCTCTGGCTGACATACAAGGCCATGTCCAACCCAGAATTGATGGACATGCTCCACCTAAAGAAAACCTTATGCCCTCGAGCCACACACTCTAGGGATATAAACCTCACCACAACAATAAATAGGACATGTTGGAGGGATAGATTCCTGTCCCAGAGACTCCCCATGCTTTGGAGCAAAATTCCAATCTACATTAGGCAGAGCTCCTCGCTAGCACTCATCAAGAGAAACCTTGATGAGTGGATGGAAAACAGAAAATTTACCCAGGGGATCACTTCAGTTGCTCTGCTGGACAGAGGCAAAGGGGACTAATCTAAGGGGGCGGCGAAAGCCAACACATTCTGGCTTGGCTTATTAATGCCTTTGGGCAGATAGACTAGTACCTACCCATGAACCTATGTGCCTTAACCCAGTACATAACATAAATATGTAAACCGGAGTACAGCAGTAAGGCCAGAAGTCAGGTGTAATTGTAATAAAGTGTTGAAGTACCCAATAAAACACGAGGACCCCGTATAGTGTACGTACACATGAATCATGGATACCAGGCATACATATAAGGTGTAATGAATAATAACCAAGGCCAAAAAGGAATTATAATGCAAAGTCTTATGTAAGCAATGCTAAGCATTGCACAGGCCAGCTTAGGGGGTGTAAGCAATGTGTAGGCCAGCTTACTCAATGTGCCCAGTGTTATACCCCTTTAAACAATGCCAATCCTATATAAGCAGGTTTGCCCATAGCCTAGCCTTTTCAAAACTGACCAAGCATGGAAAAGTGTGAGAAATCAGCCCTACTTAAACCCAAGAGGTGGGAATACATCTCATAACTGGTTGTAGCTTCTCCTTGCAGGCACAATGGTAGTAAGCGGAGAAGGTGTTCCCTTTCGGGTGCAGAGCTGGTGCATCCAGGAATCCAAAGTCATGGCAGGACTCCTTGTCAAAGACCATGATCAGAGACTGCTGCAGGACCAGTACCAGGGCTCCCAATATAAGGAGGAGGCCTGGGACTGTCTCGCCCGTGACATCACCAGTGCCATTGGCATACCCTGAACTAGTGAGCAGGTCAGACATCACAATGCCCACCTGAGGCAGCGTAAGGGGGACCTCTTGGAGGATTGGATTCAAGAGGCTAGAGCAGCAGGGGATGTTCCATTTGTGTGCAAGTATCACCCTCACTATGTGTGTAATAATTGCCATCTCAGGTGTATCATGGATAGGTATGGCTAAATAATCCTCTTATGTCCCCCACAGCTGCATTGGAGTGGGCTGCGAACCAGGAGGCCATGTCAGTTGCCTGGTGAGGTTGCGATGTGAGGCAGATCAGTAATACTCATGCATTTACTGTCATAGGAAATAAAACTAAAAGTAGTAGTAAATTAATTGCCTGATAAAACCTGTATTGTTCAAGGCAAGTACTGTATACACTAGAGAATATGGCAGGAAGAGTCTCATATTGTTTGTATGTCAATAAAAGTGTAATAGCTTGACAATAAAGGTCTAACTGCTGGACTGCATGTGTATACTCTGGTATCATATGGTAATGTAGCTTCGCAATCATGTAATAGTACTGCTGTATTAAGCACTGTTACCCACACCGTTCACCATAAATAGAATGTGTAGGAATGCCTGTATATGACAGGTTTAATCCCCAGAGGCCATGTAGTACAACTCAGAGACACATAGACAGTAAAGAGGGAAAATGCAGACAACAATACCCGAATAGCACATGCAACTGAGATGTAAACCATTGCTTTTTTTTTAGCACACACAGCCATGGTTCGAATCCTGCCAGTGGTAGCACTCTGCATACAGAATCATACCCCACAACTGTACAGATATGTCCAGAATTTCCAGTAAAGTAGCCCACATCTGTTGCCTATCAACCTGTCCCCCTGGGAAATCAGTGAGATGATACCAGACATATAGGCAACAAACAGGAAATACAACTGATTGACAGACATCTATGAGAACAAAGTTGGCACACTAGCAACTCCCCAATACCTTATGAGACTAAGAAGCCATGTATATCCCATTTACACCCCAACTTGTCAAGCTGTGGGCAGAGTGTGTACAGTAACAGAGTGAAGTGTATGTGCATAATAGTAATGTGGAATCTGGTACTGTGTGTGTGAACATTCAGGTAGTGCTAATAAACATTTCTCCCACAGGTCTGTCAGATACCAATACTGTGCCCAGAAATACAAGAATGATACCCAATACTGGTACTGTTTACATTGGTATTGTATGGCAGTGCAACTGATGCAATTGCTCTGAATAATGAGGTATCACACATCACTGTCACCCACACTGTCCTACAACATATAACTGTCTAGGAAATCTGTATAAGAATGTTGCAATACAAGGTCAGAATGCAAAAGCACAGGAGATTAATAAGACAGAAAGCAGATATGAGATATACAGCAATATCTATATAGCAGACACAACTGTGATGTACAGTGTTTAAGTTGTAGCAGACTCAGCCGTGGTCTGAATCCTGGGAGTGGATGTAGGCTGCATAAAGAATCATACCCCATAACTGTACCGATGAGGCCAGAATATCCAGTATATGGTCCCATATCTGCTGCCTGCTCAAATCCCTCTTGTTATTCTGTGGGATGATCCCAGATGTTTAGCTAGCAAACAGGGAATACAAGGGATTGTCATGCACCTATAAGAACAAACCTGTCACTGTAGCAACACCCAAAACTCTTAGGAGAGTAATATTTCATGTATGTCCTATCTACACTCCCATGTTGTCAAGCTGTGACCAGAGTGTGTACAGTAACAGAGTGAGGTGTATGTGCATAATGCTAATTTGTAATCTGGAAGTTTGTGTGGCAACAGTCCGGTAGTGCTAATAAACATTGCTCCCACAGGTACGTTGGATACAGACACTGTGCTGAGAAATACAGACCATTACAACCTGGTATTGTTCACTCTAGTATTGTAGGGAATTGTGAGTGTTGCAGTTTCTCTGGTTAATATAGTATCACTGATCACTGTCACCCACACTGTGCTACATAATATAACTGTGTAGGAAAACATGTATATGTGTGTGTCAGGTTACTAAAGGTGGAAGAGGGCAATATTCTAGATATGCCCCGGCACACCAGCATGTGGTCAACACATGGCCAGAGTTTGTGCAGAAAAAGTTGGATAGCTATGTGCAAAATATCAACCCAGAATCTGGGAGTATGTGTGAAACAGTTAGTTAGTGTTAACAAACATTACCTCCACATGTGTACTTAGTAAGAGGTGTATACTGCAGGTAAAACCAGTTCATCTGTAATGATGACAGCCATATCACTGTCCAAACTAAGGCTATAGGGTAGTGTAGTAAGACTTGTAAGCTACAGATAATAGCAGTGACTAGGAAAGTAATGCGGACTACAGGAATATACTAGTTGTCAATTGACATCTTTCTCTACCCCCACCAACCATATCTCCAACAATAATCAACATACCCACCCCAACTAGTATGTAATGACATCTATGTTCTGATAATGTCCAATTGTTTGATAAATGTTTTAATGGTTCACATACATGTGCTATATTGAATAATTCCAACATTGGTGGCATGGTGCCATCAATGTACCTGCATGCTGTTATTACCATTGTGGTCCCACATATGCATGTGTTCTGTTTGCTATGCAGCTGTTCTGTATCTGGTGTCTGGGTTAATGGCAATATCTTTGCATGCTGTTATACCTAACCCTGGAATGTGTTGACTATTACTAACCCAAATATGATGATGACATCTAAACACTATAGCACGCTTGGGAAGGTCTGTCCCAGTGCACCCGCCTGTCCCACAGCTGGCCGTGACACCGGCCACCAGGATGTGTGGGGCCCAACCTGGGACCACCCTGCCCATTGATCTTGCTCCACTTTTGAGTGGAAATGCCTCAGTGGATGGGACTTGCCCCACCTCTGGGAGCGGGTGCAGACTGGTACCTGTCACCCATCGCCAGGTCGGGATCATGGTGCATAGAGAGATCAACTAGCAGTTTGGTGATCTGCTACAACAGCTTGAGGGCTGCATGTCACTACTAGAAGAGCAGCCTGGCTCTGCAACTCAGCACCCAGCACAACCAGCTTTGGGGCTGTGAAGGTGCAGTGGTGACTGCCCATGGGTGGGGACTTCAGTCCCACTGTTTCCACTAGGGGGCTGATGGGCTTCTGATTTTCCAGCACCCCTCCCCATCAAGGCGTTCACCCTCAAATGTGTCAAATACCACCCCTTTATGCATCTTGTCTTATTTGTTACCCTAAACAACCTACCTCCCCAACTATACCTACTACCCCTCCGCAACATCCCACTCTCACCTGAAAAAAAGGCCATTTGTTCCCACAAAAAAATCTCACCCCATACATAGCTGTCCATTTCGCACAAGTGTCCACTGGACACGTAATCTGGTATAATTGGCATCACAACTTATTACTGCTGTCCTCACCCCCTCCAAGGGTTGTGAGTGTCCAAATCTACCTCCAAATTCAGTGTATATGCACAGATGTTGCAGTAGAAGAAATGGGCAGCTATACACATTCCCTACACCCTTCCTGCACATCCCTGGCTAGTTTCCCTACTGTCTTTCCCTCTTTGTTCCCCTTTTTTCACCACTTTCCTATCAACCCCTTTTTCTTTTTTTTTAAAGAAATCATCTTGGGATTAAGCGTGAATAAGCACTTTTAAGCAGCAGTAAGCAGGCTTAAGCCTGTTTCCACAGAGGTAAGCAATGCCTACACTTGCTAAGCAACTTAGAAGCTAAATCAGTGTAAGAAACTGTAACCGGACGTTAGCAGTGCTTACCTCTACACAAACCCAAGCAAACCCACCTACAACTGCTCAAAAGTGCCATAATCACTCTGTATCCAATGGCCCTTGTTCTGCCCAACAACAAAATAAACAACCTCTGCAAGGCTTGAACCCAGGACCCTGCATACCATAGACAAATTGATTTACCACTGAGCCATGTCACATATACATAACCCTGATGTAATCACAAACATATCATCCAGCCCAGTCAGTCAACAGTGCAGAGAATGCATTCCAGCATTTAGATGTGTGTGTAAATATGTTAATATCTAAACAGATACAACTTATCTATATATGTATAAATATATATATATATATATATATATATATATATATGCATACACACACACACACACACACACACATATATATATATATATATATATATATATATATATATAATATATATATATATAAACATATATATAAATATATATGAACATACTACATCTATAAATATATATGTCTACAGCTTTATGTCTAAATATATACAGCAAGTTACATATATGTAAGCAGATATATATATATATATATATATATATATATATATATATATATATATATATATATATATATATATAGGTATATATATGGACTTACATCTGCAGATAACACTGGGAAAATAACTAAAACATATATGTTCACATGCACCATTAATGGGGTTGAGAGGTCCCAAACAATATACGTCTTGTACGAATAGGTATACCACCCCCACAGCCAAACATGTCTGCCCTGCAATACACTACCAAGTGTTACAGATCCCATAACCAGGACCTGACATGTCATGGGCACAATATGTTAACAGTACTACATCCCACCTGTATGATGTCAGGCTTGTATTGGTAACATATCATGCAGTACAGTCTGACTCCCATAGGAAATTTACAATGTGGGAGCTATCAACATCCCCAGGATACATATACACAGACACATATATGCAGATACAGATTATATATATATATATATATATATATATATATATATATATATATATATATATATATATGCATATATATGTGACTACACATACACACACAGAGATATGTACAGTAAGATACATATGTACAAGGTGCACACAATATGGAACAGCCACTATGCCTACAGTTAAAACCTTAACAACTGGACACTGTATGAGCCACCCATACAAATGACAATCATTGCCTGCAACATATACCCATAAAGAGTTCATAGGATATAACACCACACACAGGTTTGCATAAATGGAAAACCTTTATTTGTGTACTATTACAGTTTTATATGCCATGTCATATAGCTGTTCAGATACTGACAGCCATATAAACAGAGTAATGCAACTGTGAAACAATTATACTAATAAAGTAGTCTGGAAAGGTTCACAAATGTTTCTGTCCAGGCCATGCCCTTCAAATAGTACAATAGTAAAGACAGACTGGGCCACAGCATACCAAACAATCAACAGTAAGTAATGCAGGTGTGTAGATCAGCAGCCTCTATCTACACTCTGTACACAATCACTAGGTGGTAAAGATGTCAGCTGACACAATGGGATGTAACTGTTACATAACAAGGCATAACTGACGCCATCACAAGCACGCTGACAAACAGAACTGTCAGTATGGCAGGAGACAGTAGGCCTGCATTAACCCAATTTATGTAACTAAGTTAAATATAGGTGAATTGTATGGTACTGTACATCCAGATACCTTAAGGCAGCTCACCCCTGATACCCCTACATTTTGTAACAGCCTAGGTTATTTATGGTGCATCTCCCCTAGACTCAATAATACAGGGCCATATACCACTGTTACATACACTGGCCTCTGGAGTGCATAAGGGCACACATGTATTGTGTAGGTGAAGCCCACACATATATGGCTCCAGCCCCACTGTATGTGTGGGGGATACAACAGCAGTGGTCTGAGGCAGGATTGGCAGCGTGATATAATCACATCCCACTACAGAACACCCCCTGACAGCATGTCATAAGTGCAAAGCTTGGTATGTAGTTGGAGGACAGATGCTGAAACACAAGCCCATATGTGGAAAAGTGTTGCCATACACTAAGCAAGTTGCTGGCATTGCAGGATAGTCTGCAACATACCCTTAGTCAGGGATTTGTGGTTAGAAATATAAATGGATGTAGCCATGTACTGATAGCACTCAACACACACACTGCCAGTGAAATATCTGATACAGGACCTGTGTGGTGGACAGACAAAACATGACAGGCAACCCTTTAGCCATCAAGAGGATAGGCCCACAGTTGAGAGCTATGTAGACCGACTGTATTCCAAAGTAAACTAGTATGTACACACAAACCCTGTAACACCAGTACTATACAAAGCATAACACAACTCTACTCACACTCTGTCTGTAGTTCTGGAACCTCCTACAAATATGTAGCTGGCCTGAGTGTGTAGGTTCTCCTATAAGAGGTATTTCTACCTGCTGTCTGTTACACTGATGCCCACACACAAGAAGGATGTCCATCACACAGGAAAGGTAAAGGGACCATGCCCACATGATGCAGGGATTTATAATAGGTGGTTGCCTTGACAGTGGTAACTGGAAGTACTACACAGCAAGCTACATGCAATTAGCAAGTGGATACACTGATTGGTGCAGAGGCCATCACCTGATCATGTGTATCACCTTCTAAAGCCATGCTACAATCTATTCAAAGCAGCTCAGTCCATTTACTGGAAAGAGAAAGAAAGAAAATAAACTTCAAAAAAACAAATTAAGGCAAAGGCATTTATTCAGCATTCATTCATCAAGACATCATTCACACAACAGGTATGTGAAGTATATATACATGTAATAGAATGTAGTACCTGGTCCATAATAATGAGATAGATGATGTGGAATGATTTATGTGTGCCATCAGGTGTTGTTGTGATGATGTTTAACTGAACAACTGCTATGGACAACAGTGTCTGTCCCTGTGGGTAGTGGGCCATAGCCATCAGCTGTGCAGGTCAGCACTGACTGACAAGATGTAAGCCATCATAGCATGTGTTGTGTAATGGGAAGTATGTATATTATGTGGCCAGTAGTTGGTGGTGGAAGTAATGTCATTATGATGGACACGTGGGACCCCATGACCCACCACTGGCAGGATACTCAGGTTAATCTGTAATGTAGCATGCCAGAATGCCATAGGTGTGTAATAGGGTTACTGCAATCAAGTCCTACATATAGCCCCCTTAATGTCAGGCTGTGTCCATATGTGGCACCTGTCTGTGTTGTAGCAAGGCAGAACAGTACAGCTGTGCAGGAAGGTGTTGTGAGATTGTGGAGCTGATGTCTGAATGTACCCCAAATATAAGTATGCATATGTGTACATATGTCACATATATAATATATAAAGATATATATGTAGATCAGCATATATGTCCACAAATATACAGATACCCATGTGTAGACATATATATATATATATATATATATATATATATATATATGTGCACATATATACAAGATCACATATATCTACACATATATAGATATATACCTATATGCACATCTACATATATACAAACACACACACAAAAACATATATATATGTAAATACATGTCCCCTATATTACTACCACAGTGATGTGTGCTATGTGCAAGGCATCGGCACACATAGCAATACACACAGATATTCACAGCTGGCAGTCTGTACAACATGGGTGGGTATGTCACATGTTAGTCCCCTGTTGGGACCACATTGCCCCGGACTGTGAAGTATGCAATGGAAATATAGGGAAGTATGGGAGGTACACTTGTGGAGGTGGTCATGGTTGGTAGATATATAGGAAATCTACAGGGGTGGTATGTGACACATGTGCTGGGTAAACACCCTGGATGGTGTGTGTGGTCTGTGATGTGGACGCCCCGTGGGTCCCAATATGGGCCCAATGTGAACAAGCCTCCCACACACTGCTACTCACAACAGCAGTCAATGTCCTGAAGGTGCCTGTTCTGGAGGCTGAGCAAGAGGAGCATCTTAGCCCTGTGAATGTGTGCTGGGTGCCTCAGACTGATGTAGCAAATCCCACATGTGTCTGTGGAGCCTGGAATGGAATAGACCCTAGACCTGACCTCAGGGGACAGCAACATGTCTGTGTGTGCCCTGAGGGGGAGGGACAACATCCCCTGGGTTGGTTCCACCTGATGATATTGCTGGACCAGTACATGAGGAGGCCCCTGGTTGGGACACACATGTGATGTGGCAAGGTATCATGGGCAGATGGGTTTGGAGAGGTGGTTCTGCTGGCCAATAGAACATATTCATGTTATTTTGTTACTGTTATAGATCATATGTTGGTAGTAATAGTCTACAGTCCCGATACATCTCCAACAGCATGCATACATATCCTCAATAACACAGAATGTCAGATGTGCAGCAATCCAAAAGCAGCCATACCACTGGCATATATGGAACCATAGTGGTACTTACAATGGCATGCAGGTGAATAGTCTGTAACAGGCCAGAAATGATAGTATCCCCACAGGGGACATGGCTACAATCACATAGCAGAAAGTGTGCTTCAATACAATATCTGTCCCACTGGTAGGTAAGCTGTAGCTATACCTAATGAGTTGTGTGTACAGTTTCTTGAAGCTGATATGGTGGGGGGGATGACAGAGATGTATATTACGAACTCTGGTAAATTTACTGTATGAGTTGCTCAGACCTGTTTCCATCTTTATGTCTTTCAGCCAAGATTTTACATGCACGGTTGCCCACCTATTCACAAGCAGAGAATGTGGTGATATCACTCTTGATCCAGCACTACCCAGTGCTGTTTGGCAGGGCTGTACATTAGCAGCAAGAGCGGATCACTCTGTGAAATGACCTAGTCCACAGGGTCAATAATGTCGGACTGCACAACAGCAGTTATGAGCAGGTCTGGCATCATTGTACTGACCTGCTTCACAATGCCTGTCGGCATGCTGCTGCAGTCCGGGGAGATCACCTCACCACAGGAGGGGCCATGCCAGCCATCCCCGCTGACACATGTGGCTCCTAGCCAACCTCATGGCATGTGCCTGTTCGTCCAGCCGTCAACTGCTGGACACCTTCATGGAGGAGGGTGTCACTCACACATCGGCCGAGGAGCATGCAGGTAAGGACACAGGGCACATCAGTAGATTGTTGTGTATACATCCACATTGGTACAGGTAGATCATGCATATCTGACATGTCATAAATATATTGTGTTGCTGCATTGTAGTGATAAACAGATGTCCAGATATGGTAGTATTGTGGGAATCTACCATTGATGTATTGTAATACTGCACCCACCCTGTAGCACTGCCACAGGTGTGGCCACTGACATTGCAACTCTCACCCTCTATGTAGGTCCCTCCGGGATACCACCAAGGCAGCAGCCTGTAGCTGATGAGTATGTTTTATGTAGATACTTGCCAACACACCACGCATATAATGGCGATGGTATAGACCATGCAAACATCTAGCACACCTACCCTGAATGCATGCTGTACATGTTCATGTATTGTTGCTGTGAAATGCACAGTCTCACAGGGGTGACCATGATGGAGTATTGGAAGGGTATGTCAGACTCCTGCATGATAACTAACATCCTGTCATTGTGGAATGTGTCCACAGGGAGTCACATACTGGTGGTAGACATGGCCTTACTGTTGGGACATGTTCAGAACAACACAAATATACAGTGCAACACCAGTATATATTCCTGTAGGACAGTGGCAACTGTTGCAGAGATACACTATGGCATAAGGCATTACAGTAGTCCACATTATTAGTTGGGTCTAGGCTGCAACATGTGGTGTTCAGTGTATGAGACACTGCAAAGTGACACATGTGTAGGGCTTACTTGTCATGCATCTGCATAAAGGCTGAAGGAGGGAGGGGTTTCAGCATGATACAC
Source organism: Protopterus annectens (assembly GCF_019279795.1). Taxonomy (NCBI): domain Eukaryota; kingdom Metazoa; phylum Chordata; order Ceratodontiformes; family Protopteridae; genus Protopterus; species Protopterus annectens. Next base: position 243,472,715 of record NC_056736.1, on the reverse strand, counting down.
CAGTGCACTGCAGCAAGGATGCTAATGATGCTAGGAATGGCTCTATCTGCACATATTCAGGTTCAGGACCTGTGGCAGCCTTAACCCTACCCACACAGCAATAGTGACGGCAGTGTGTGAACACCATGGAATGTGCACATGAGTAGACCTTCCATTCATGCAGTTAGGGGGACATGTGTACAGCAGACTGAACATACAATGGCAAATGCAGATGGCCCACACTGGTATACCCCTGCCAGGAGTAGTGACTGCTGTAGTACACACAAAAAGAGGTGCAATAAACTGTCATGATAAGAGTGTGCACACATATGTCCAAATAGTGTGTATGCATTGCGGTCAGCAGCTGCATAGCTAACACAATCTGTAGACACTGCATCTGAAAGTACAGGACATATGTCACATATTGGGCTTGTGTACTGCTATGATATGCAGTGATGTGGTCCTATGGCAGATCAATGATGTGTGTGTCAAATCAATAAAGGTGTGTACAGCCCCCATAGCCATGGTATGCTCTGATGGTTGTCAGTGTAAGAGTATTGGAGTGGTCATACATGGTCTGTTGATGTTGACAGCTGTAAATTAGGCATCAGGCATTCACCAATGACAACTGTTCACATATCATCCCAGGTATATGTTGCTGAAAAACATAGGGGCTGTGAGAAGTAAAGCTGACATAACTGACACAGTACTACACATTCTGCAATGGGTTGTACACTTGTGAGTTGTGGTTCACAGCACATGGCAGGGTGGTGCACAGCAATACTGTGTACATGGGTGTAGTGGTATCCAAGGGAAGGGGCACCTAGTGACACAGCACATGCATCACACACATGTATACTGCTGCTAGCATGGGTTGACTATAGCTGAACTGCATGCTGTTCTGCATCATATGTTCTGCATGTTGAAAGATGGGTAATAGGAGAACTGTGTGTACTATCATAGTGCAATCTCACCTGTATGTGTGTGGGAGTGTGTGCATCCTGGTGGTTAGTTAATTTGTCTGCAGGGTCACTCTGGTGCAGTGGAGGGACGTAGATGCATGTATGATGCATGTGTGCATGTGTGTGTTTGTATGGGTGGCCATGTATGCACATGTGTGATTGTGGGGTGTTCATATGGCTGTACCTCCCTTTGGGACCATTCAGTACATGGACTGCCACATTACACACCAGGAATACCTGTCATGTGTATAATCACAGGACAGCAAATATTATAATATGGTCTGTAGCATGGAACAGGCATCCAGAGGGAAGGTAGACACCAGGTACACCCTTAATATCGCAGTCAGCAGAGAGGTCACCTACAACCCACGTATGCAGCACTACAGATGCATTGGGGAAGTACTAGTCAACACCACAGAGTGTATCCGAATATTACAGTTGCCACATGATTGGCAGAAGGAGCAGCATATCTGGCATGTACTGAGCATTACATACACATGACACAACAGTGTGAGATATTATGGATACAACATAGTAGCCCACACATATAAGGGCCATGCACATCATGTCTGGACATACAAAGGGTGCATACCGAATGACAGCAGTGAGGCCATGTAAAACCACTACACACAGGTCAGGCAGATAAAGTACATGGGGTAATACATGGACATATACTTGGGACTGTCTGTAAAGCCATGGACAGGTAGGTATTATGGAGGTGTGTGTGTGAGTGTGTGTGTGTGTGTGTGTGTGTGTGTGTGTGTGTGTGTGTGTGTGTGTGTGTGTGTGTGTGTGTGTGTGTGTGTGTGTGTGTGTGTGTGTGTGTGTGTACTGTTAGGCAATGCTGTACAGGTTTTAAAATGCATTTATTGTTTTCCCCAACAGGTGGCGAGGTGGGTCAGCATCCTGCATGCAATCTGATGTTGATGTCCATGCAGACACCGAAGATGATGATAGTACTGTTGAGGCACAGGTGGGGTTATTATTTGGCATCCCCCTTTTAGCCACCCCAACCCCGCACAACGTTTCAGTACCTACACATACCCCATCACCAGTGGCCTTAGCGGAAGAACAGCTGGTGTTTGGTAGCAGTGCACAGAGAAGTATAGTAACCATGCCTACTGTGTCCGGTTGCAGCAGGCATAGCTGGATGTCTGGCAGGTCACCACATAGGCAGATGTCCCAGGGTGATCATGGTAGGGCTGCTGGACATCATTCCCTGGTATAGGTGACATAGCTGGTACCAGCAGGTGCATATTTCAGGCTGTCATGGCAGCGCAGACACGTATAGAACATTACATCAGACAAGCCCTGAGGCTGCAGAGGGCTGCTCTCATATCTGTAAGTGACAACCTCTGTGAACTGTCGGGTGCCATCTGTGCTTATACGGATAGATGGTATGATGAAATGATGGCCCTCATCAGCCATGGTATGTCTGTGCTTCAACGTGTGGTGGGGGTGTGGCGACAATCGCATGGATGTGGGCCAGCAACACCAACAGCTGGCAGTCAACGTGGATGTGCTAGGACACCAAGGGGCTCCTGTAGTGGCAGTAGCAGCCCTGGCAGTGCGGGGGGTGTGCTGTCCACACCACACCACAGTAGGCCATGTGCACGTGGTCCTGGCCAGTCCCAGGAGGGACCTGGTACCAGTGGACAACTGTCATCAGCAGGTGAGAGTTGCACATAGAGGCCTGTACCTGGTCATGTCAATGGAACCCCTGGCAGGCACAGTCCATGTGTCCATGGTTGGAGGCAGTTCACTGCACATCCTGCCAGGTCTGGTCTGCAGCTGTCCACAAACACCTGAGTAGGGCAGCCACATGGCCAAACTGTGTGCATGCATTCCAATACACTATGCACACACACCTAGGGCAACCCCATATCTACACACACCACATCACCTCGCCCAGCTCTCCACAGTACACCCCTAACCCACACACATGGTGTCAAAAATATGGCCCACCCTCAGCCTCTGCCAAACCAACATCACATCCTGTGTATATGATGATACCTGTGCCACATCCCTATCATCCATACCATCAATGCAGGACAGGCTGATATGGTTCTGATGCACACCGTGACTGCAATACAGTGTAGCACAGTACTGCAGTGTAACATGTTGTAGAGAGTATAGTGCAATGTATATATGGCAGGTAGTGTAGCCATCCAGCTATGATGCCTTATACTTGTTAGTATCACTGGTTGGATGTGTTCTCTATAATGTTATTCATTTGTGTTGTAGGTGTACATATGTCAGCACTAGGATGCTCTGTGCATAAGATGATACCTGTGCCACATCCCTGTCAACCATACCATCAATGCAGGGACAGGCTAATATGGTTCTGATGCACATGGTGACTGCACTACAGTGTACCACAGTACTGCAGTGTAACATTTTGTAGGGAGTAGACTGTAATGCATATATGGCAAGTAGTGTAGCCATCCAGCAATGATGCATTATAGCTGTTAGTAAAACTAGTTGGATGTGGTCTCTATAATGTTATCCATTTGTGTTGTAGGTGTACATGTGTCAGCATGAGGATGGTCTGCAGTCATATTCCACAACATGGTATGTCACTGTGGTGACACCATGGTTGTGACATATCTGGGGTATAGTTGAACACATGTCACAGGTTACTAAATTGGTTTTTGCCTGTGCCACATGGACAGGTAGCCCACTGAGGCATGTATACCCTGCAACCTTATGTAGACCCACCCACATACACGTACACTGTTACTTGGCAACACTGGGAGTAGACCCCTACCTAGCTATGTAGTAATACTGAAGTGCATGGCTTTCATTGCACACACCACACAGCATTTAGGGTTAGGTGTGTCCCAGGTTACATGTTACATACAGAACATCCCCAGACATATACAGTATGCTAATGAGGGATGTGATGCGTGTATTTGGACAATATGTAGTGTGACATACCATCATATACACATTTACAGGCACATATACGAGATACCAGGGCCTGTTGCTGATAACTAACCTGACCGTGTGTCCAGTGTGTTACAGGTAGGCTGCACACATCATATGCATAACTGGCTTGGATTGCGGTAACAGTTACCTGTATGATTGATGGTGACAGTGGCAACCATAATGTGGTTCATGGGACATATACCGGGGTACCTTGGTGTAATGACAGTGTACACAGCACCCACATCCCCCAGTGGATATTGTACTCCATGAAACCCATGATGACACTCTGCCATACCCATCATCAGACATTGGCCATGACTGTGACACGACCCATAGTATACCCCAACAGTGGTACTACAGGGATATGCATCTCATACACATGCCACACACGTAGTAGGGTGCTGCATTGTCATGCCTCACCTAGGGGCAGCAACAACACTATCTGCACTACTGTGTGGCAATGGGTATTGTAATAGGAGTATGTGGCCTCAGAATGCTGTCCTCTACAGATATACAGGCATGCACACCTACACACACATGCCAGAACACAATGGGTATCCCAAGCCTATCACCACATTTGCAAAACACTGCTGTCCAGGTACTGTAAGGCTCATGTAGCCAATATAGGGGAGCTTAACAGGGCACATGTTATGTCCCATACAGCAGCAGCCACAACTGACTATAGTAATGGGTGTTGTATTGGTTGTGAAGGCCCTCATGGAATTCCCATGTACAGGTGTGCTAACACACAGATACTGCTATACTCAGTCATGCACATGTACACATGTGTCAGTACAGGGTATATCCCTTCAAGTGGTCATAGCTGTGTACCTAGCTATTGTCCTAGGGGAGATGGGTTGTGTAGGGGTTGTGTGTACAGTGTTATCCTGCCACCTGCCAGGTGGCAGCAGGCATCTATTGGCAAACACTACTGATGTGACCATCAGGGTGTGAATGACATGCATCAGTCAATCCTCCAGGTGTCTCCTGCACATGGCCACTGAGGTGATCAAGTTGACATGTATGCAACATGCATTACAACACATGGTTATTGTCTGTGATGGAGACCTGTACCTAAGCATGTTCAGTTGACTGTGGTAGTGTAGTGAAGGTACCTGTGACATGTGATGCGTAGAGGGCGACATATCCTATATGTGCCACTTCTTACACCGCTGGACAGACATGTCAGTGTCAATCAAGCTTAGGTTGCCTATACATATCCCAGCAGGTATCTGCCATCTGCACATCTGTACAGGGACTGACAGTCATCAGCATGGCAAGTAGCTATGCAGTAGCATGAGTGTGTTGACAGACGTCTGACAACAATATGTATGCCATAACTACATGTCAGAAGCCCTCAGTAACATGTGCTGTACAGACGGTAGTCTACAGTTACAGTCCACATGACGGATCAATACCCAGTAAGGGTTATATACTGTGACACAGCTCCCACAGCAGGGATACAACAGGGAGACCTCAGAGTCCAGCTATGGCTGCAGGTGTGCCTGTTGTCAGTACTACATTTAGCACTCTGCTCTTGCCTGGGTAAGCACTGTCAACAGTATTACTGCTATGATACACTGCATGCCAGTGTGACAGCACATACCCTGGGCAACTACCCCTGTATGTAACACATTCACATGGATAACAGTGCTGTACAGGCCTCATATACATCTGTGTCCCAGACATAACACTCACACCATTTGCTACCATAAGGACATCACATTGGCACATGCATTGTAGATGGCATTACATATACTTATTACAGATGCCATTGCCCTGCTATGTTGTCAGACTGGGTGGTGTGACCTGGTTTCCAGGGTTAAGCCATGCTTAGCAAGTCTCAACATTGCTGCAATATAACAGCTGAGCTGATTTGCACACTGGTAAGTGAAGCCTAAATTGTGTAAGCTCACATATGTTTATCCATAGCTTAGCACTGCTTAGCTTGGTGCAAACCTGTGCAAATGCACTTAAAACTGCTCAAAACTGCCTTAACCACTCTGTATCCAACAACCCTTGTTTTGCCCAGCAAAAAAAGGAACAGCCCTTGAAGACAGGACCCTGTACACTAAAATCACAACACTTACCCACTATGCCATGACCACTGTGGCGACAGCTGTTGTTTACCAATATAGCTGTCAATACAACTATTGAATAGTACTGAACAATTGCCTTTACTTCCTAAATTGTGTAGTCCTTGTTATTAATATGACTGCTGCATCACATATATCTGGGAGGGTATACACAACCGTGAGGTTTGCACATGACAGGAATATGTTTATATACATATAATAGGTCTTTATATGTTTACATGTAAATACAAATGTATATTCATACATATGTCTGTATACACATCTGTATAGTGCAACATATATATGGCCATGTGTACATATATATATATATATATATATATATATATATATATATATATATATATATATATATATATATATAGGTTCAACACCATCCTCATATGTGCCACTCACACATTACCCCAACATATACTGGGCCACTGCAAAGTGTGGTCCGATGCCTGTCTATGGCATGGGACATGTGTGTGTGTTTCGACCTGCAAACATTTAAGCCGATAGGGTAATATACAGTGAAGCAGCATCTAACATCAAATAGAACAGGACCAAGAGCAATGATATCTACCACAGTTTATACACAGGCCAAGGTACATATTAACAATACACACACACTGTCATCAATCACCATAATTACACAGACCTTAGTACTGTACACACCACAGAATGTCCATGTTATGTCATCAAATATAACCCCTACTATACATAACATGTGTAGCAGTCTGATATCTCACTTGCTTGTTATCAGATATGATGTCAATAAATATGTTGTACAGCACGTATACACCTCTTACTGCATGACATATGTACGAAGGTTGACAGAGCTGTGGATATAGGCACAAACACAGGGCCAATATTGACATGTTGTGGTGATAACCTCATACATTTACTGTTGTAACAGGGTTTGTTGCAACATATGTCCTATGAGGGATATGAAGTCAGTAAATATCATGGCTGTCACCATCTACAGCCTGCAATCCTCACACTACCCTCTGCAGTTCACAGATAGGTGCACTGTGGGTAACACAAGAAACAAAAGGCACCACACATTTCCCAGTCTGAAAATGACTCTACAGATGGGGGTTTCCTCATAAACATAGCAATGATATGACAGGTATTAAAACATGTAGGCCAGCCATATCCACACACACCCTGTTAAACCAACATTACTCCAATCGCAGTATAGCAGCACTTACAGTCTGTAGTCAAGTCAGGCACATCCCCTCTTGTGTGTTGACCTGTTTCCACAGTGTATGTTGTTAGTGGTAAATGTTGAATACATCTGTGATACTGTTTGCCAAATAACAGATCTAGTTCCTGCTCACAGTGCATGAAAAGGCCCAGCACAAACATGATGTTCCTAGATATTGGAGTGTGTTTCCATGCAATTGGCTATGGGAATGTTATCACAGCTATTCCACATGCAATCAGTTAGAGGAGGGCTGCAATTCGTGCAGAGGCCATCAGCTGATCATAAGCATCACTTACAATACACATGCTGCTGCCTATGCAGCAGCAGGAGTACATCTACACATCCACCAGAGAGGAAGTGAAAGAGGCAGACAGAGGCAAAGTAAAGTCAGGGAGGGGTGGGAGAGTAAAACTTAAGCATGTCTGTGTCACACACCTACCAGCACAGGGTATTAAACCCCTGATGATTATGTAGTGCTATCACATTTCTATGCAGTTATCAGAACACCACATAGGTTACATGTTTAGGAGCCCCCTAACATATATGTGATGGTGAGTGGCATCTGCAACAGAGATATGGTAGCTATATAGTAGGTGTAGTACACGTGCCTGTCCGCATGAACAGGTGCCAGTATCACCACAGCCACACTCTGACAGGGACACACACACATTGACACACATGGCAGGGCCAGGAATACAACTCATCACTCTTGAGATTGCCACAGCACATTACTGTGCAGGTATCACATGCACCACAGGGGTCATGCAGAAGTTATATGGGCAAAAGGTATGTGGAGGTGTCTGACATTGGACAGTATGCTTCAGTATGCCAATGGGGGTTGTTTTGAGTGTGAATGTGATCATACAACACACACACACACACACACACACACACACACACACACACACACACACACACACGTTGCCAGTACTGACATGCATGGGTGCATTGCTTCACAGATGTGTAGAGGTTGATTGTGCCAGACAGCTATACAAGGCTAGGTGATGGGTATACTTTGGCGTCAGCCCACATGACAGTGGCCTGCATTATGCTCAGGGATGTAGTTTCTGGATTTTCCCACACAGGTGAGTATTGTATTCACCATCCAGTCACCTGGGTGACTATTGTATGTGGCCAATGCTGTGAATTGCTTGCCATGTATGTGTTCCGTAGTCCATGACATGGACAGTGTTTGGGATGTGCACACTTCCCACTTGCATGTACAGTGACATGTGGAACTGTACCTGAGGTGTTTGGCCCATGTTGTGTACACATATTATCATCAGATGTGCCATTCCTGGCCTCATGTAGCGGGAACTGGTAATGGACAACAGGTTTACCCTTCACCTACATTGATAGCATGATACTGGCATTCTTTTGTGTCAGTGGCATCTATCCATACAGGGCATGTTTTCAAGCATATGTCCTCTGTGGGTCACATTTGATGGCTCCATAGGTGTTGCAGGTAAACAAGTGGGGAACATGTGGAAGGTGCACTGTCAACATGTACATGCCTATTGGACAGATGAACAGGGTACCATACCCTCTGTAGCCCACTGCAGTCACACCATAGTTACTATCAGTGGGCAATATGCAGGGTATTACCAACATAGCGGCTGTTGCCTAGGCAAGTGTGTGTGTGTGTATGAGACATGGGTTGAGAGTGTTCAGTGGGTAATACTATGGTTGCTAACTTTGTTTGCTTGGCCTTGATGTCACATGTATGGGTATGAATTTGCACCTCAGCCACTCAGCTATTTCACATCTGTTATCCCTGTACAGTGGACATTGTGATACACACTAGGGCCACCACATAAGAAATTTGCAAAACCCACTCCACATTGAGCCCAGTTGTTACACACTCCCAACTACCTCCACACAGGATACAAGTTGCAAACACAGACACACACACACCTGATATGTCTGGGATTAGAACTCCTACCTAACTAATTTATTACACTACAGCACAATGCAGTTGTAGGAGGCACCACATAAATTACTGGAGTACTCCTTCCTGAAAGATGTATTTCACAATGAATGACATCAGCAGGATTGCCAAAGTATAGAATTTGAATTGTAGTGAGTGTGGCTAGGCTAAAATGCATTGCTCCCTACTCAGACATTGAAACACACACAAAACATCCACAACTGACATATGTGGGAATAGAACCCTTACTAGAGTTCTATATCACACTACAGCATGAAGCTGTTATAGGACACACCACAGGGATTACTGATGTACTCTTTCCCCAAAGGTGTATTTCACAATGAACATCATCAGGATTGTCAAAGTAGGGAATTTGAATTGCAGTGAGTATGGCTAGGCTAAAATGAATTGCTCCCTACACAGACATTGAAACACACACAAAACATCCACAACCAACATGTGTGGGAATAAAACCCCTACCAGAGTTCTGCATAACACTACAGCATGAAGCTGCTATAGAATGCACCACGGGATTAGCGGAGTACTCTTTCCACAAAGGTATATTTCACAGTTAATGACATCAGCAGGATTGCCAAAGGAGGGCATTTGAAATGTAGTGAGTGTGGCTAGGCTAAAATGCATTACTCCCTACACTGACATTGAAACACGCACACACTTGCCATGTCTGGGATTAGAACTGCTACCTAACTAGTTAATCACACTACACAGTTATAGAGCATGCCATGGAAATTACTTGGCTACACCTTTTAGAAAGGTGTATTTCACAGTGTATGACATGAGCAGCCTTGATAAAGTAGGGCAATTGAATTGTAGTGAGTGTGACTAGCCTACAAAGCAGTGCTGTCTATACAGACAGTGACACACACACACACACACACACACACACACACACACACACACACACACACACACACACACACACACACACACACAGTTGCCATGTCTGGGATTAGAACTCCTACCTAACTAGTTTATCACACTACATCAGTACCCACTTATAGGATGTGCCACAGAGATTACCGGGCTACAGCTTTCCGAAAGGTGTATTTCAGAGTGTATGGCATCAGCAGCCTTGACAAAGTAGGGCATTTGGATTGTAATGAGTGTGACTAGCCTAAAAAGCATTTCTTTGTACACAGACAGTGACACACACAGTTGCCATGTCTGGGATTAGAACTCCTACCTAACTAGCTTATTACACTACAGCAATATGCGAGTATAGGATGTGCCATGAAGATTACTGAGCTACAGCCTTCCAAAAGGTGCATTTCACAGTGTATGACATCAGCAGCCTTAACAAAGTAGGGCATTTTAATAGTAGTGTGTGACTAGCCTAAAAAGCATTGCTCTCTTCACAGACAGAGACACACACACAAACACATCTGCTATGTCTGGCATTAGAACTCCTATTGAACTAGTTTATCACACTACAGCAGTATGAAGTTATAGGAAGTGCCATAGAGATTACTGGCCTACGCCTTTCACAAGGGTGTATTTCAAAGTGAGTTACCTCAGCAGGCTTGTCATAGTATGGCTATTGGGAAGGCAGTGTGTGTGCATGGGCCATAACCCATTCATCTAGAGGTTGACACACCACATGCAGGCACATGCAGGGTTATATTCCACAGGTACATGTATACAGCTGCTAGATGACTACTTCCTTGTACAGTCATGTTGCACAGCAAGCACTTGCATCACATAGTCCATCATGCTGACAGATATCAGTGGCTAAGGTCTACAGTGAGTGACATTAGAACCTCATGTGTTTGTAGCCATTTGGCTGTGTGCTGGGTGGAACAGACCTCATAATGGATGGCCCCTTGTGACAGTCACTCTCTTACACATCTGTGTACATCTACTTTTGGATTATTATAGTGTGTTGTCCTTGGATGTATGCCTGTAATCCTATACAGTGTGTGTGCAAAGCATGAGTGCTGCATATCAAAGAGTGTCTGCACTAACATCTGCAAATATCATCTATGTCTGGTCCACTGTTGTTTGCAGACATGGCCTTCATAGACATGGCCTTCATTTGTTTAAGTGTGTGAGCATGCCAAATATGACCCTTCAGTATGTTGTTGGCTGACATTGCCTTCATTTCTCTAAGTGTGTGAGCATGCTCACTATGCCCTTCTGTATTGAATGTGTGGATCGATTCCAGGTAGTTTGTACTGCAGTGCAGACCTTTGTGTTGTGCACATACAGGTAACATACTGTTTCTTCAGGGTATCCATCAATCATTTGGCAATATGGGGACAAACTGTGCAGGGGATAGTGTATACTGTAGGTGATTGTGTCTATTCTGCATCAGCTGCATAGTACTGCTGTTAGCAGAGATATTCAGACATGTGTACTGTTATACACAGTGATGTTTTTGTCCTCATCTACTGTCAGGTGGACATTCTTGCTCACAGTGATGACTTGGGGGAGAAGGATGACTGCAGCTGTGTCCGGTATTGTGGTCAGACACCTACATATTCATGGTAAGTTATGCCATTCTGGAGGGGCAGCGGCAGACACTTGGTTCTGGGTTTGTGTATCCAGTTCAGTACCTTGGTACAGTGCTGGCAGAGGATCCCATACTTGTCAGCCCATCAACATGGCAGTATGGCCTTATCATGCTGTGGTAATGCCTCACAGCTGTACAGATTTGCACATGTTAGCCAGAGACAGGGGCCATGGCTCAGAACATTTACCCTGTTGTGGTGTATGGGCAGGTGTGTAGCCACCCATTTATGTGTTTGCAGCCAGGGATAGTGTGCACACAGCTTGGTGATGGACCCTGCACATTTCATGCTGCCCATGCTCCCACACCCCTCTCTGTTATTCTAACCTCTTCCATACATTATCATACATTCTCTGATATTTTCCCTAAGGGTATCACCACATCACAGGTGTGTGTTAGTGCTGGTCCACAGTTCATGCACTGGGACATGGTGGACATGTTACCTTGGTTTGTCCACATGGCCTTGCATATGGCTTACATGGAGTGTGTTATGTTGTTATTTAAGTGTCCATGACATAACATGCATTGGCAGTACATGTGAGACACAGGCCTTTGGCAGGTGCCTGTGGGGAATTAGGTGTTGATGCAGGCCAGATGTGGCAGGCCATTGCATTCTGTCAGTCTTACATTCCCAGACCACCATACAGTATATTCCCCTGGGGCGACAGGGTAGATGTGATAGTTGTTCATGCCAATACCTTCTATCAGTCTTGATCAGGTGGTGTGGATGCTGGCAGGGTGCTACCTACAGCTAGGGACACACATGTTTAGGACACTTGCACTGCATGCTGCAGTCTTCCACTATTGCCATATACAGGTGGGGTCACACTGTACCCATTCCCACAGCAAAGATATTGCCAGAGAAGTGCCTGTGGGTGGTGTTTGTGTGGCTGGGTGTATGTGTGCTATGGACATTACTTGCATCTCACACACACATATGCATGGGGCATTACAGTTATGCTGGCATGTGCAGGTACATTAACTGATTCCCAATACATCAGTCCTACCTCCTTTGTGATCTGCAGGTGTTCAGGCAGAAATCATTGGTATGCCCTACTACAGGTTCTGTTACTGTGATGCATACCTACATGTACAAATCCAAGGGTGTCAACATTTCACAGTGACACAATATATACTGTATGTCTGGAGTACTTTCACCTGTGTACTGCTTGTATATCTAGCCATATAGCCATGCCATGTCAGTCTTTCAGATGGTGACACATATTACCACCATACATTTACAGTTGCTTACTGCTAACATGTGTTATACTGGTGGGGATTGTCTTTGGCACTGCAGTCGTAAGGGCTTGTACCTGTTATGAGCAGTAATGGGCAATGGCCACCAGGTCTTACTTCAACATGCATACATACTGACCACTCTCACACATTATGAAACACACACCATCCTAACACACACAGACCTGCATATTGTGCAAATGTTACAACCTATCCTCCTACCTTGGCCACCTCTGGCCATCTGTGCTTCATTCATATTATACCTACTCATGCATGTTACTACATTTCTACACCGGATTGGGGAGGCACACTTGAGTGTCACTACATTTCTACACTGAATTGGGGGAAGGGGCAGACCCGTCTGTTTCCACATGTCTACATAGGCATGGGGGGCACTCTTAACTGTTACTACATTTCTACATTGGATTGTGTCGGGCCACACATGACTGTTTTTCCATGTCTACACTGGATTGGGGGGGCAGACCTGACTGTTACTACATTTCTACACATGATTGGGGGGACACACCTTACTGTTTCTACATAGCTACATAAGATGGGGGGTACACCTGGCACATGCACACATTTGTTATGACTGTACTGGTATGTCAGGGACTCAATTTCATTCTGTATTCTAACCTATCATACTGACTAGATGCATATCAGTGTACTACAGGTCTTAACTTTGGTTGCCCTACATATTAGTGTCTGACTTCCTACCCTTCAGAACTAACATCCTACTGCCTGACCTGCTGTAGTCTTTCTGTGTAGGCCTGGGGGGAAAGTTACCATAGGCATCATTCAGAGGCCATAGCACAGGCTCTGTTTGGGTTTGTCTACATCTGTCCTACTGGCTGAGACTGTTGTTGGGTATGTGAACCTCTCTGACTGGCATGTGTGAGTCATATGGACACACATGTCACTCAGCTCATTTTCTGCAGTAGGTTTTGTCACCCTGTGTAGTACTGGTTACTGTGGTGACACCAGTATGTGTTACAGATGTCATGGTGCCACTATGGGTGTCTACTATCTGCTGCCATAACATTCAGCCACCCAATTCCCTTGCATGCTCGCATCCATACAATAGATACAGGTAAAGATACATTCTACTCCATTTGGCAATTGGTAGGTTGATTGACTTACCTTGTGAATGTGCCAGGATTGAGGATGGTGCTGGGGGACTGCCTATGTTGGATGCACATAGTACACTACCTTTACATGGTTGAGCACAGGTAGTGTCATGTTTGGCATCCCTTTTACTGTATCTGCAAGTCAGAGAGAGGTGTCATTCCCTGAGTCCCTACTGTGTCAGTGTATGTGCTATGGGTTGTCTCTTTGCCATGGCCTGGGCATACTGGGCACACCTGTATCTGCCTACTGGGGCAGGCTCAGATTTTTCTACCTCCAAGTCACTTTGTGCCTGTGCAGGCCTTGGCATTGGTGAGGGGGCTGTGTGGCCTTGCCCCATGCTGTTCCTGCTGCAGCTGTTTCTGCAAGATCATATTGTGCAGCATGGCACATACCATAACAATTTAGGTACATGTAGCTGGTGAGTACTGCAAGGTTCCAACGAATATGTCCAGACAATGGAACTGTGATTTGAGCATCCCAAACACACGCTGTATTATAAGTCTGGTCTGTGCATGTACCTCATTATGGCATTCTTGTTCGGGTGTGTGTGCATTTCTGATGGGTGTCATCAGCCACGGCTCCAGTGTGTAACCAGCATCCTCCACTAGGTGACCATAGGGGATGTCCCCATTGGCAAATCTCTGGTACAGCTGCGTCAGATGCCAAATGTGGGTATTGTGATAGCTTCCAGGGCAGCCAGCACAAACATTCATTATAATGCCCTGGGCATCGCACATGACCTGGCAGTTGATGGAGGGGAGGCCCCTGCGGTTGATGTAGGCCCTACCCTGATCACTGGGTGGTGCTTTGATGCATATGTACATGCAGTCTATAGCACCACAGGGTATTCTGCTATTTGGTGGAAGAGACGCATATTGCTGGCCAACACTTCATGGGTGTTGAGGAAATATATGTGCTCACTGGATTGTGCTGACATGGCATCCAGGAACTGGTGAAATACTCTGGATGCTGATGCCTGTGAGATCCCCATGATATGCCCAGTTGGGTTTCGGGAGGTACCTGTGGCTGGTATTCCAAGGCCTACAGATACCTTGGTATCCACTGGGATGGGTTCCCCCTCGGTCACTTCTGTGTGTAAGGCATGGCCGGCACAGCTCAATAATTTGCTGTAAGAGGTCCATTTCCACCCTATAGTGCTCCACTATCTCCAGCTCATGTAGCCTCTGGTAGGTTACCCTAGGTCTGTACACTCTTCTCCATCTCCTCACTGTGGGTTGATCAGCAGCATTCACATCCTCCCCACCCTCAGTCTCTTGCACATGTTGTTCTATGCTGCCTGCTGCAGCCCCTCTCATTTTGTAGTTTTGTTTGTTGAAAGTTACCCACTTGTATACACCGGTGGTGCAGAGTATGGGAAAAAACAGAGGGGAAGGTCTTTGCATAGGCTTGTTGGCTGTTGGTGAAGCACCCACCACGTGGAGAAAATGCTGAGAGAAGAAAGGAGCCACTTTTGAGATTTTAAGTATTTTTCCTCTGTTTATTTGCTAAGTTTTTCTGCATAGCCGCCTATTTTGAGCATTTTCTGGCTTGTTAAATTTGATTTCTGCATTAGTAACTGTATTTAGAGCACAACCTAGAGCTGTTTACTGAATTTCCTGTTTGCACTTATTTTTAAAATCGTTTTTTTCTCAAAACTTGCATTTTATCTGTCTTTGGCCTAGCACTCTTGTGTGGGGTCATTTACTGCACTGTTATAACTTGTTGATACTTGTGAACCTCTGCTATCTCTGGAAAAACAAAAAAACAAAAATCTTGCTTTTTTCCCACTTTTCTGAGATTTAAAAAAGTTCAGTTACAGGCTTGCTGTTCTTGAACTGTTTGTAAGTTTCTGTGAGGCCATTTTTGCTTGGGCTAAATGGAAGTCTCTCTGTTGATCAGTGGCAGTGAAAAACATTGGGCAGCCTGCCTGCCCCTGTGGGAGTGGTTACTGACTTGAAACTGTAGTTTTATTGGCCATTTTGGGTCAATTCCAAAACTCCTTCATCTTCCTCTCTTAAAACCTGGTTGCCTCGTGGTTTTGGCGTCTTTTCAGGCTTGTTGGCTGTTGGTGAAGCACCCACCAAGTGGAGAAAACGCTGAGAGAAGAAAGGAGCCACTTTTGAGATTTTAAGTATTTTTCCTCTGTTTATTTCCTAAGTTTTTCTGCATAGCCTATTTTGAGCATTTTCTGGCTTGTTAAATTTGATTTCTGCATTAGTAACTGTATTTACAGCACAACCTAGAGCTGTTTACTGAATTTCCTGTTTGCACTTATTTTTAAAATCGTTTTTTCTCAAAACTTGCATTTTATCTGTCTTTGGCCTAGCACTCTTGTGTGGGGTCATTTACTGCACTGTTATAACTTGTTGATACTTGTGAACCTCTGCTATCTCTGAGAAAACAAAAAAACAAAAAAAAATCTTGCTTTTTTCCCACTTTTCTGAGATTTAAAAAAGTTCAGTTACAGGCTTGTTGTTCTTGAACTGTTTGTAAGTTTCTGTGAGGCCATTTTTTGCTTGGGCTAAAGGGAAGTCTCTCTTTTGATCGGTGGCAGTGAAAACCATTGAGCAGCCTGCCTGCTCCTGTGGGAGTGGTTACTGACTTGAAACTGTAGTTTTATTGGCCATTTTGGGTCAATTCCAAAACTCCTTCATCTTCCTCTCTTAAAACCCTCTTTTGTGCAGTTTTGCGCGTTTTTGTGCATAGCGCAACAGCGGGCAGCGCCGCCTAATTGGGTTTAAACTATTCCTGCTCCACAAAGTCTGCTCTTCACTTTTTCCCTTAGAACTGCTCTATCTCTCAATTTAAATACCATATTCTCATTCTAAGGCCCTTCACTGGTCCAATTAAGTAATCCTACAAGTTAGCACTATTAAACCAGAAGCACTACTTACTCTTATACTCTCTACGATTACCCTGTCCTCTATTGGTCCATCTTAAATTCAGTTTCCCTATTACTCTAGCATGTCCAAAGGTCAGTCAATGGTTTCCTCTCCAGTCCAGCTGGTGAATCTGGGAATTTTGAGGCAATGTTACAGCTGTCTCATGTACACGGGCAACCCTCTCCTCCTCCAAACAGGATCAAATATATGTGAGAGATGCAACTATTTAGCCAAACTGGAGGCTGAGCTCTCTCATCTCAAAAGTGGTATAACCAGTCAGGAGGAGAAGGTAACCTCACACAACACAATTCCAGTATCACATAGTCCCACCACATCAGCGAACCAAACACATAAATACACAAAAACATACTCGGAGGCTCTAAATAAAAATCTACCTAAGCAACAGAGACCTCCAAAGCAGACATCCAAGCAAAACACTACCTCAAAACAAAACACACACAACACATAACCCACAAAGTCAGTGTGCCAAGCAGCCACAGCCCTTAAGGCTGAATAACACACCTGATACTCTTGTTATAGGTGACTCTATTGTCAGACAAACTGACATCCCGCTCACCAGGCTGAATAAAGAAAAGGTCACGGTGAGCTGCCTGTCGGGTGCTAGGATCCGACACATAACACAAGCACTCAGGTCACTCCAAAGCAAATACAAATATGACTCAGTCATTGTACATGCTGGTGTGAATGACCTGAGACGTACCTCCCTGGACTACATGAAAAGAGACATAGAGGAGCTCTCTGATCATGTAGCCCAGGCTGGTATGACCCTGACCTTGAGCAGCATCTTACCCTCACCTAGAATGATGCCACAGTACAAAGACAAAATGATCGATTTTAAAATTGGCTAAAATTTTGGTGTCATTCAAAGGGGATCCAGTGTCTGTCAGCCTGGGATGACATGCTCGACAAGCCACGTTGCTTCACTAGGGACAGCTTGCACCTGTCACCACTGGGCTTTCAGATATTGGCAAAGGCTCTTGCCACCCCCATAGTGCCTTTTTTAGGCAAGGCTCAAAAGTCAAACCCACCCCCATAGACAGCACGAGGAACAAGAAACTAAGTGTAATGCTGCTAAACGCCAGAAGTCTTAACCTCAAGATGCACGCACTTGAAGCTCTCCTCAGTATGGAGAACATTGATATCTGTGCAGTGACAGAAACCTGGTTCAAGGCTCCAGAGAGCACCCCAGCACTACCAGGCTATACCTCATATCATGCCTTTTGGCCCCAAAACCCGGACCGAACCACAAAAGGAGGGGGAGTTTCCATATTTATCAAGGATATCCACACCTCCAGGTTAGTGGCATTGCACAAAGTATCGGAGACCATCCATGTGCAACTAACAGTGGGCAAGACTGCTTTTCAGTTTATAGCATACTATAGACCACCCTCTCAAAGTCAGGAATCCCACTCAGCTTTCCTGAAAACATTGGACAACATGAAGATCTCTCCGAACACCATTATATTGGGCGACTTCAACTACCCAAACATTGACTGGGAGCACTACTCAAGCCCCAGCACCTTAGCCCAAAGATTCCTGGAAATTATAAACTCAAAGGCTATGGAACAACTAGTCACCACTCCCACAAGAGGGGACAACATACTAGACTTGATCATTACCAACATGGGGACTCTATGCTCCACACCAGAAGTATATCCCTCATTGGTAAGATCAGACCACAAATTAATTTCACTGGATGTACACATCCCAACCCCACCCCCAGCCCAGAAAACCACAGTGAAAAACTTCTCAAAAGTGAACTTCTTACTTCTCAAAACCAAAGTGGATTCCTTCAAGGCCCCAGGGCCAGTGGAAACTACGGCCCAAACTGCAGAATCCTATATAAATGCATTCTACGGACATCTCCAGGAATGCATGGATCATGCTATCCCAAACAAAACCAAGACCCAATCATCCAAAGGCAGGCGTCAGGTCTGGTGGACCCCTGCCATAAATAAACTGTACAACAGAAGGAGGAAGCTACTACATGATAGAGCAAAATCCCTAATAGGGAAGGCATCTCTGATCAGTACTAGCAAAAAATTACGATCCCTCATAAAATCCTCCAAGGCCAGCTTCGAGAGAAAAAATGCACAGGACACCAAAGACAATCATAAGGCTTTTTTCAGTTACATTAGAAACCTGAGATGCAACTCCCAGACTTGTTCTGAGTTGATTCTAAACGACAAAAATACACTGAACCCACAGACATCGCCAATATCCTGGCAGACAGGTTCAGTGCAAACTTCTCCACCCTCTCCCCACCAAAAGAGCAAGTATCTATCCCAGCAGAGGGCTGCCTCCCAAACATCTCAGATGCTCAGGTGAAGGCTGCCCTCTCCAAAGCAAAAAAACACTGCTTCCATGGGACCAGATGGCGTCCCAGGTTGCGTCCTACATGAACTCCAAGAGGAACTAATCCCTCAAATAAAACAGCTATACAATCTCAGCCTCACTACAGGATATGTGCCCACAGAATGGCGTACAGCAACAGTGGTCCCACTCCACAAAGGTGGAGCCTCTATGGACCCTGGAAACTATCGCCCCATAAGCCTGACTAACTTAGTTTGCAAGGCTATGGAGAGGATCATCATGGAGCTCATAAACAACGGCATTGGGGACCTACAGACACTAGATCCTACCCAGTTCGGCTTTGTCAAGGGCAGATCCTGCCTTTTGAACCTGGTTGACTTCTTTGAAACAGTCACCAAAGCCATAGATGAAGGGAAGGTAGTCCACACAGCCTATCTGGACCTTGAAAAGGCATTTGACACAATACCCCACTCGGGCATCATATATAAGCTATCCAGCTTAAATATAAACCCCTATGTCACAAGATGGGTTGCAAACTGGCTCAAAGACAGAACCCACAGAGTGAGAGTTGCTGGAGCCATATCAGACTCGAAACTGGTCACAAGTGGCATCCCACAGGGTTCTGTCCTGGGACCACTCTTGTTCGGTATATACTTTTCCGAGGTACAGGCAAATGTGGGAGGACTATGGCTCACCAAGTTCGCAGACAACTGCAAACTGGGCGCCATAATCAACTCTCCAGCTGACACAAACATCCTTCAAAAAGGTCTCACAGAGACAGATAACTGGTGCCAGTGCCATGGTTTAAAGCTTAATGCCAAAAAATGTATAGTTATACCCTTTGGCAAAAACAATGTGCCCACAAATTACCACATAGACAGAAACCCATTAAGTACAGAGAAAGTTATTAGGGACCTGGGGACCCAAGTTGATAGCAATCTCTCCTTTGAAAACCACATTGCCAAAGTGGTTAGAAAGACCTTCTACATAGCCCACCTCATCACAAAGGGTTTCACATCTAGATCAAGAGAGGTAATCGTGCCCGTTTATTCATCCCTCATCAGGCCCATCATAGAATACAATGCCCCTTTTGGGATGTACCTTACCTGACACCTGCAGCAATTAGAAAGACCCCAAAAGTATCTCACCAAGAGGATCAAGGGTCTCAAACAGATGTCATATGCTGCTCGGTTAAAAAAACTCCAGCTCTACTCAGTTGCATACCGCCTTCTTTGAGGCGATCTATGCCTGACATACAAAGCTATGTCAAATCCAGAATTAATGGACATGCTCCACCTCAGTAAATCTAAATCCCTTAGAGCCACATGCTCGAGGGACTTGAACCTCAGCACAGAAATAAATAGAACTTGCTGAAGGGACAGGTTCATAACCCAGAGGCTCCCTAAGCTCTGGAATAGAATTCCAGTTCATGTGAGGCAGAGCACCTCACTGAATCTCTTCAAGAGGAATCTCGATAAGTGGATGGGGGATCATAGGTTTGTTCCAGGGATTACTCCCGTGTCACTACTAGACAGAGGCACAGTAAACTAAACCTTAAAAAGGTCACAGTATACTCAAATCGAGGGGTGGCGTAAGCCATACAGAATCGGGCTAGGCTTATAATCGCCCCAGGGCAGATAGCCTAGTATGAACCTATGAACCTATAGTAGTGTTCTGGGCTGGGCTGTTCTGCTGCCTGTGTAATTGTCTGATTCAGATACATTTCACCTGCCAGCTATGCTAGTTCTCCTTGATTACCTTCCTACTGCTGTTTTCCCTTCCCATCGCCTTCCTGTTTAAGCCCAAGGGTGCGCCATGCAAACAGAGTGCTCAGATGTGCACAATGCTACTATTTCCTGGTTTTAACTTTCTTTTCCTTTCTTTAAAACCTGGTGCATGGTGCACACACCCACTTAGGCAATGTAAAGAATGCTAGGCAGAATCAGACACACACCCTTGGTTAGCTGTGCTAAGCTAGGAGAAAACCCGAGCCACAGGGCTTCAATCCGCTTACAGTATGCCTGACACACACCCCCATGATTTCAGCTAACTCCTAGGCTTGCACCAACCTATTCCTACTCTTACACTATTGGGACCTGACTAGCATGCTGGGGAAAACTGGGATTCACTATCATTCCCCTAATTTGCATAAGATTATCTGCTAATGCACAGTTACATGTCTCACACTAAGCCTCCCCCTTAGCAACCACTACTCACTGGCCATGTTGTCTTCTGCCTGCCATTGACTTTCATGGCAAAATAGTGATTTTAGTTAGAATGCTTATTTTAGGTTTATTTTATTATTTTCCCCCAATCCTGATTGCACATTACTGCCCTATGCTTAAACAGCCAAGATCGGCAAAAAAAAATAAATAAAAGTAATTTTTTTTAATTTTTAGGCTGTTTGCAATGCTAATGGCCTTATACTTGGCCATTGGCATGCTTCCTGACTAATATGCAGCCTTTATTTGGAGCTGTCACAGCTCCTTTTTTGGATTTTGCAGAAATGTATTTGGTTACTAACCGAGTACTTTTCTGCAGATTGCACTAGTCCTGCATGGCTGGTTTCATGCTTCCTGGATCACAAATTCACATCATTTGCATGGATTTCTCCTGCAAATAGGGCGTTTTGCATACAGGGGCTTAGTCCATGCAGGACTAGTGCAGGAGCGCTCGTGCATGCTCCTGCAGGCTGTACCTGGATCACACGGCAGACATATTGCCTGCTAGAGCTCCTGCACTAATCCTGCACGCCATGCAAGGCATGCAGAATCCAGGGGATATCATTCAATACGTGAGTAAAAAACAAGAAAGGACAACATTCATAACTTTAGAAAAAGTTTTTTTTGTTTCTTATAACTCTCATCCAATGTTCTCTGTAAAAAGTTCATTTAAAAGAAATCCTTGTCAGCATATCACTCTCATTATTTTCTTCTGAAACATGTGTTAAATATTGGCAAAATTAAATTTATGAGATCGTATTCCTTTTTTTTTACATTTTATTCTAAAGTCTTACTACCAATTGTAAAATATAAAGGGCATGATATGAAGATGGCAGTAAGTTACTTTAAATCCTTATAAGACAAGTGTAAAACTTTTTGTTTACTTCATTATTCTAGTAACAGATATGTTGTTATTTAGCAATCACAAGGTACTTATTACTTGCAATAGAATGGTGTGTGACATAACTGTTTGAAACTATGTCTTATGTTCATCGCTGTTGATTATGGTAGTCAATTCACAGTCTAATAACACCTTAAAAGAACTGTTTAGAATTCTTACATAGGTCAGGAGAGTCATCACATCCTGAAATGCATAGTACATTTCAGAAATTTCATGCTGAAGCATCAGACTAACAATGGCTATTGATTGTAGGATGGTAGAAGGTGTTCATTGAACCAGGAATTTTAAATTCCATGTTTGGTATTGTATACAGTTCTGATTATTTGTTAGATATATGTAAAGTTAAAATGTTATCCATAATAGAATACACAATGCAAGAATGTGTTTTTAAATATGTCTATATATAAATGTGTTTTGCTTAATGTCAATGGCCTTAATAACAATATAAAAAGGGGAAATTTATGTAAATACCTTAGAACAAATAAAGTAGATATTACATTTATACAGGAAACCCACCTAATAGAAAAAGATGTGAATACGTTGTTTTTTAATGTTTACTCATCACTTGTCACATTTCACTATCAGACCAAGAGGAGGGGCACCATGATTTTGTGGAAAAATCCTTACCAGTACCTAAAATTATTGATTCATATTCAGACAAAAATGGTATGTTAAGTATGGTAACTTTGGAAATAAATAGAAAATACATCACCTTAGTTAATGCATACTGGATACCTGGTATCGGAGCAGGAACAGCAAACAAGTACTTAGAATTAATCTCATTTAAAGCTAAAGGAGATATTAGATGTTCAGGAGATTTCAATTGCATTCTTTCTAAGAATGATACTACTAAGAATGGTAACTTTAAAATGTCAGCTGCAGCAAAAAAAAAATAATAATTTTATTACCTCTTCAAATTTGAGGGATATTTATACCATAAGATAATCAGAATCCCTACAATGTACACATTACTCTTATAGGTATGGCACCCAAAAACTATTGATAAGATAATTGTTACTTATAATTTATTATCTAAGATACAGGAAGTCAAGATCAGTACTTGTCCATTGTCCGACCACAAAGCTATTTTTTGTCAAAATCCACATAACACCCAGAGACCTGATATACTGGCAATGATTACCTGCATACATTACCAGATTAAAAGATTTCAGAGAATGGTTGTTAAAAGAAATACAAATCTTTCTAGATTTTAATGATAACAATGAGACCTCTAGAATTATACTTTGGGATATACTTAAATCATACTTATATGGTAAAATCAAAAGTTGGAACTTAAAAAGAAAGAATGGGATAAGGATCTATTACACATACAGTAAAACACTGACACATTAAAAAACTACTTGGATAAAAAAGATCCTGCAAAACTTTTTGAAATAGAGAAATTGAACAGGACATACACAGACATTTTAAATCAGAAAGTAGCAATAAACTTTGAAAAAATAAAGTTACAAACCTATACTATTAATCCAAAGAATATGCATAGACTTGCACTTAAATCTAAAAGCCTGACAAAAGCTAATCATATTAAGGAAATTATAGACAATTCCATGAAGAAACCTAAACATGTAACAGATTTAAAAGAAATGTTAGAGGCCTTTAGAGCACATCATGAAACACTAAATAATACCAACTGACATAATACTGGTAATGGTATGGGAGACAAGTTTTTGAAAGACAATATTGATAAAAGATTAACAAAAGAACAAAACTCTAGACTCCTTAAACCTATATCATTAAAGGAGCTTAAGGAGAAAATACACAACATTCATAATAACAAGGCCCTGGCCTTGGTAGACTAATAGGGGAAATATATAAGATACTTCCAGATGAGACCTTAGAAATTCTAATAGATGTTTTTGAAGAATTCAGAAGGAATGATGGCATTTTCCCTTCCTGGAAATATGCTATGATTTCACCAATTTTGAAACATGACAAGGACCCTAATTTTATAACATCTTATGACCCTATTTCCCTTCTGAATGTGGACTACACATTTTTACATCTATTCTAGCAGATAGATTAAATCAATTTTTACCAAAACTAATAAAAGATGATCAAACAGGGTTTATCTCACACAGGAAGGTCCAAGACAATTTAATCAGACTATTAACATTAATGGACTATGCAACCAAAAAAGAGAGAATTGACAAGTATTAGCTTAGACTTGGACAAAGCATTTGATTCTTTAAGTTGGCCCTATTTATTTAAAGTTCTAGAAACGTGTAACTTTTCCTCAGATTTTTTTAAAATTGCTGAAGAAATTATACACTACTTCTATATCATACATTAAAATTGGAGCTTTCTTGTCAGGACCACTTAAAATAAGGAAAGGCACCAAGCAAGGGTGCCCTCTTTCACCCTTATTATTTGCCCTATCAGTGGAGCCATTAGCTAATTACATAAGAACTAATGATAAAATAAGCAGCTTCTATGTCAATGCAAAGTACAATTCCAAAATCTAGCTTTTCACTGATGATATCTTAACAATTAGGAACATAGATACCTCAATTAAACATCTTATAGAATCTCTTCAAAACTTTGAAATGATATTTGGCCTAAGTTTTAATAAAAAAAAGTAAACTATTTTGTTAAACAAAAAAAAAAATAAACCCCATTCTGGACAGATATAGAAACTTTATTCGGGCTAACTATATGATTAAATATCTAGGCATAATCATTAAATCAAACTGGAAAGACACTGGGCAAACAAATTTCATAATGTTAATAGACACCATTAGAGATTACTTAAACAAATGGAATAAAATGTCATTCACCATGGAGGAAAGGCTATCATTACTTAAAATGATCATACTACCCAATATTCTGTATGTTTTTCAAGCCATCCTAACACCCCCTTCCAAAAAAACTAATGAAACAACTTAACTTTATATTAATAAAGTTTTTTATGGTTTCCAAAAAAAACAAGGATTAGTCATTCATGGCATTACAGAAGTTGGGAAGAGGGTGGAATCTCATTTCCACATCTAGAACTATATACTGAATCAATTATTTTTAACATTATAAGTCATTGGCTAAGCAGCAAATATGCTTCCAAATGGAAACATCTACATAAAGTAATATTACTAGACAATTGTGAGGAAACAATAAACAACGATATGGTTTCTGAAGTGGAAAAAGTTTACCTTGTCATAAAAAACATTTGTTTTAATACAAGTAACAAAAAAATGTCTCTCCATTTGTTAACTACATAGTAAACAATTTCAAACAGCTAATGTTCAAAGATTATAAGATGGGAAATATTTTATTTATTATGTTTCCCATAGCTTTAACAAATAAATGCTTGGACTCTTACAACATGAAAAAAATAGAAGAAATGAAAGGAAATGGGCTAGTTTTCTGGCATCAGATTCTTGATCACAATTATATACAAGACGCAACCTCTCTCATAGCAAGATATAACATAAATCAAAACAACTGGCTAAACATACACACTTTTAGAGAACATATAGTTAATGAATTTAAAATAAATCAAATAGTGAAATCCACACCTAGACCCAAAATTCTAACACTTTATTGTGAAATCAAAACACTATGCATAAATGATGGACTATCAGTGTCAAGGTTATACAGGACATTGTGAATGGATTTACCAGCTCCAGATGAGTCCCTATGGAGCTATGCAGAAATGAATTAATAAATCTAGCTTTTCAGAAAAAGAGAAATCGGTAATACTTAAATCAGTCAATAAAACTACATCATCTCCATGGAAATTTATTCACATAAGTTTTTTCACACCCCAGAAAATAGCATTAATATCAGGTAATGAGACATCATTATGTTGAAGATGTGAAGAAGCAGAATATGCAGACTGCTGGGTACATATGTTTATAAATTGCAATACTGTAATTCCCTTTTGGTCGAAATTCAAATCCTTTATTAAAGCATCGTGATCTGATAAATGTGAAGTCGCTGACTCATTGTTATTATTTAATGCTCCGATCCCAGTGTATGTTCAAAGTACACAAGTGCACCTCCTCTGGTCACTCCTTGCAATAGCAAGAAAAAACATTACCGCAAACTGGAAAAATAAGAAATGTACACCTTTTGTGGAATTGATATCACTTGCCAAAATAGTTTGTATTAGAGAATTAATGACTGTGACTTTAAGAACTGCAAGAAAGACACATAAAAAACTAGCTTGGTTAAAACTTAAAACATTATTAGATAAAATGTGAATGTATTGACAAAATTACTTCTATTATGGACATTGTATATAGTTAAGATTTGTTTATATTGTTTAACATTTTTGATGCATTCATATTTATGAAAACTCAATAAAAATTATGTGAAAAATAGAAGAAATTGTACTGAAAGTGTTTATATAAAAATGCATGGGATGCATATATAATCACATGAGAATATTGAATGTTAATTGATTTAGGCGTCAGATGAGAAGAAAAGTATTTTTGCAAATTAGAATGGACTCCATAACAAGGGAAGATATTGGATATTATCTAACAGGTATATGTGATGTAGTACATCAAGTGAAAAACAATGTAAATCAACAGCAATATGGGCTGAATGATGGGAAGCTTGGATAACTTTTCAGGTGCCATTTATTAAGTGTTATGATAATGCAAGGAAAAGTATGCAAAGGTAATGACACCAAACAAAAATGAATTTTAAGGGGGCAAAAGACAATTATTTAATGAACTTTGGAATAGAAAATATATACAATGGTGACCATTTTTATCAGCAAGCCCCTTCTGCCCACCTTTACTCATGCCCCTGCTCTTAAACCCCAATCCTAATCTTATGTTAGAAAAACTGCTTTCTGTAATTCTACCACTACTCAGACAAATTTGATATGAATATAGTGTTAGGCCCTTGCTTAGGGTTCTCAAAAAAGTGTTTTCTTTATGTGATGTTTTTTGTTTTAACTACTATTGATTTGGTAAAGTTGTTTTTTTTTTCAAATACCAAGCATTAATCTTTTATCTTCTGCTGATCAATACACCAACACACACACGCATGCATGTGTGCACACACACACACACACACACACACACACATATATATATATATATATATATATATATATATATATATATATATATATATATATATATATATATATATATATGAAGAGCTACCAAATAGCTGGATAACTACAGCAGAGCTAGTAAGGGAGAAAGCTAGAAAGGTGCTTGGTATGACATCTGGACAGAGGAAGGACAACAAGGAGTCATGGTGGTGGAATGAAGAAGTACAGGAAAGTATACAGAGAAAGAGGTTGGCAAAGAAGAAGTGGGACTGTCGGAGAGATGAAGAAAGTAGACAGGAGTATAACGAGATGAGGTGCATGGCAAAGAGAGAGGTGGCAAAGGCTAAGGATAAGATATATGAAGAGATGTATAAAAGGTTGGACACTAAGGAGGGAGAAAAGGACCTGTACCGATTGTCTAGACAGAGGGACCAAGCTATTAAAGATGTGCAGCAGGTAAAGGTGATAAAGAATAATGCGGGAAATGTACTTACAAGTGAGGAGAGTGTGTTGAGCAGATGGAAAGAGTACTTTGAGGGGCTGATGAATGAAGAGAATGAGAGGGAGAGAAGGTTGGATGATGTGAGGATAGTGAATCATGAAGCGCAGTGGATTAGCAAGGCGGAAGTAAGGATAGCTATGAAGAGGATGAAGAATGGAAAGGCTGTTGGTCCAGATGACATACCTGTTGGAAGCATGAAGGTGTTTAGGTCAAATGGCAGTGGAGTTTCAAACCAGATTGTTTAATGAAATCTCGGAAAGTGAGAGGATGCCTGAGGAATGGAGAAAAAGTGTTTTGGTACTGATTTTTAAGAACAAGGGTGATGTGCAGAGCTGTAGTAACTACAGAGGGATTAAATTGATCAGTCACAGCATGAAGTTATGGGAAAGAGTAGTGGAAGCTAGGTTAAGAAGGGATGTGATGATTAGGGATCAGCAGTATGGTTTCATGCTGGGAAAGAACACTACAGATACAATGTTTGCTCTTAGACTGTTGATGGAGAAGTACAGAGAAGGTCAAAAGGAGTTGCATTGTGTTTTTGTAGACTTAGAGAAAGCACATGACAGGGTGCCTAGAGAGGAGTTGTGGTATTGCATAAGGAAGTCGAGAGTGTCAGAGAAGTATGTAAGAGTGGTACGGGATATGTACAAGGGTAGTGTGACAGCGGTGAGGTATGCGGTGGGAGTGACAGATGCATTTAAGGTAGAGATGGGATTACATCAAGGATCAGCTCTGAGCCCTTTTTTATTTGCAATGGTGATAGACAGGTTGACAGGTGAGATCAGACAGGAGTCCCCGTGGACTATGATGTTTGCAGATGACATTGTGATCTGTAGTGAGAGTAGAGAACAGGTGGAGGAGACCATGAAGAGTTGGAGATATGCTACAGAGAGAAGAGGAATGAAGGTCAGCAGGACTAAGACAGAATATATGTGTGTAAATGAGAGGGGAGATAGAGGAATGGTGAGGATGCAAGGAGTAGAGGTGGTGAAGGTGGATGAGTTTAAATACTTGGGATCAATACTTCAGAGTAATGGTGAGTGAGGAAGAGAGGTGAAGAAGAGAGTACAGGCAGGATGGATTGGGTGGAGTGGAGTGTCAGGAGTGATTTGTGACAGACAAGTACCAGTAACAGTGAAAGGGAACAATATGGTAGTGAGACCAGCAATGTTATATGGGTTGGAGACAGTGGCATTGACAAAAAGGCAGGAGATAGAGCTGGATGTGGCAGAGTTAAAGATGTTAAGATTTGCACTGGGTGTGACAAGGGTAGACAGGATTAGGAATAAGTATATTAGAGGGTCAGCCCAGGTTGGAAGGTTTGGAGACAAAGCCAGAGAGGCAAGATTACATTGGTTTGGACATGTGCAGAGGAGAGATGCTGAGTATATTGGGAAAAAGGTGCTAAGGATGAAGCTGCCAGGTAACAGGAAAAGATGAAGGCCTAAAATAAGGTTTATGGATGTGGTGAGAGAGGGCATGCAGGTGGTTGGTGTGACAGAGCAAGATGCAGCAGACAGGAAGAAATGGAAACAAAAATATCTATATATATCTATATATATATATATATATATATATATATATATATATATATATATATATATATATATATATATATATATATATATAAAATATACAAACATAGCAGTCAACTTCCTTGGCTGTTCATTTTTTGATGAAGTTAACTGGTGGCTCAAGATGCCTAGTGTTCAGTTTATTTAATGTCTGGTTTTCCAAATGTGCTTTTTGCCAAAAAAAGGTAATTAACTGTTTGTGTAGTATGGGAGTATGTATGTGTATGTGCATATTTACAGGTTAGGGTTAAATAAGGGGATACTTTTAGAGTGTTTTGGTGCTCAGTGTGTTTATGTGTGAGTGTTTGGATTTTAGGGTTAAGTTTAAGTTTGTGGATAGTTTTAATGTGATACATATGTGTGTGTATGTGTGTTCTGTGACCAAGAGTAAAGATTTGTGTTACTATTCAGGAAATTGGTTTTCTTATGGTAGTGTGCAGGTATCAGATAGAGGCAGGGTTAAGGTTAAGGTTTGTGTTAGCACCAATGAGTAATATTAGAAGGGGGGCTTCAATGAAATAATAAATGCATTGTGAGTAAGGTACTATTTCATAAAATACATTGATTGTTTTGCTAAGTGGTACCTGTTGCTTATACACAAAATAGATAATTAGCTGATTAGTAACAGAAGGATTCCTTAATGAGTTGTTGAATGTAACATAAAATGAGGGTAATAAAATTCAAGTTAGAGGGAATTCCTCCTTTTTGTACAAAGAATAGGAAGCCAGAGCTGAGGTTCTGGGAGTGACACTCAACTGGAATGATGAAAGGCCTTGGAGAAGTATCGGGAAATTACTCCCACCAGAAGAATACATAGACAGATAGAAAGGGAGACAGACAAAGAGACAGAGAGAGAGAGAGAGAGACAGAGAGAGAGGCCTACATAGATGATTTCCCAGCAGTATATGGCATAGTCAAAGCTATACATTAATTTGCTACACATTCCATTAAACCATAGGACTTTGGAAGACTATGCCTTATTTGTACTTGTATACAATAAACTATGCTATTTTTATAAAGACTAGTAGTCTCTGCTGTATTAATCTTTCACACTGGTGAATTACAGCAGACATTTTTGGCACAAGTTAATAATGTTAAAGTCATGAGACAGACATGTCTCTGCCAATGTGATTGTTATTCCCTCCAAAAAAGAGAGACAGGCAGAATGACAGACAGACAATGTTCTGGTATGCTGGAAATATCTCTTTTGTACCTGACTGAGGACCCATGTTCCAAAACGACAGGAGTAGGATAGTTACTGCAGACCACAGTGGCTAAAGCCAAAGGGATAACAACAAGAAACAAACAAACCAAAAAAAGACAGCTGGATACACTTGAATCACTCAAAGTTTAATGTGAAATGCTTTTCATCTGGGATAATACCCAGACTTCCTCAGACAAACAACATACACCAAAACCACTCTATAAATACAGATT
The DNA here is from genome assembly GCF_019279795.1 of Protopterus annectens. Taxonomy (NCBI): domain Eukaryota; kingdom Metazoa; phylum Chordata; order Ceratodontiformes; family Protopteridae; genus Protopterus; species Protopterus annectens. The sequence continues at coordinate 243,441,868 of NC_056736.1, read as the reverse complement.
AACTGATTAATTAATAAATTGATTAATCAAACTGTAAGAAACAAATACCAAACTAAAGTAAACATTTTTTAAAAGTTTAAAAACTTAACTAATAGTAAAACCTACTAATAAAACCTATTAATGAAGAGCAGCAACGTTGTGCGGTTTATAAATGTGTAAAAGTTTTGTGTTAACTGACATGTAAAACTAAAATTATTTATCCACACTTAATTAAATAAAAACTTTGGATACAATACTTCTATTGTTTAAAAAACTCACATTCTAATTTCATTTATAAAAAAAACAGGGATA